>NC_079386.1:19777675-19971468 GCF_021018895.1 Seriola aureovittata | reverse complement strand
AGATCATCGAGATAATTAAAAAATCCTAACCCTAACCCTAATCTTAACCTTAATCCTAACCCCAATCCTAAACCTAACCACTCACCCTATGCCTCATCCTAAACCTAACCCTAACCCTAATCTTAACCTTAATCCTAACCCCAATCCTAAACCTAACCACTCACCCTATGCCTAAACCTAACCCTAACCCTAACCTAACCCTAAGCCTAACTCCAACCCAAATCCCCCATATTACATTTGAAAATCTGTAAAAGTAAAAAAAATATATATATTTATAATTTATAAAAGATTTTTTCAAAAATTTATGATTGGATATTAAATAGTATTAAAATTGATAAGGGTACAATTAATAAACAGGTTAAAAACATTAAGGGACAATAAACAGGTTAAATACAATAAATAGGATTTATAATAAACATTAAAATACAATAAATAGGTTAAATACAATAAATAGGATTTATAATAAACATTAAAATACAATAAATAGGTTAAATACAATAAATAGGTTAAATACAATAAATAGGATTTATAATAAACATTAAAATACAATAAATAGGATTTATAATAAACATTAAAATACAATAAATAGGTTAAATACAATAAATAGGATTTATAATAAACATTAAAATACAATAAATAGGTTAAATACAATAAATAGGATTTATAATAAACATTAAAATACAATAAATAGGTTAAATACAATAAATAGATTAAATACAATACAATATATAGATTTGATAACATTAATATCTTAAAAAAGGTTAAAAGTTCATATATAATAACATTGATATACTATTAATGGTTAAAATAGGGTTAAAATGGAGTAAAAACAGGTTTACATGTGAAATGGGGACAAAATTAAAAAAGGCGAACCAAATTGAAAAAGACGAACAGAAAAAACAAAAAGCCAAACCAAGCTTATAAAAAGGACGAACACAGTTACAGGAGCTCATTCTTACCTTAGCTCTTGAGGGGAGAACACCAAAACTTGACTCCAGCCTGAAAGCAAAGCAAAACACAGTTATCAGTGTGCCATTGATTTGTGCCTGAAGAAGACCCTGATAGGTCGAAACGTCGCACGTTTTTAGTTTTTTTAATTGTTTTGGCACACCTTCTTTTGTTCATTATTTAATCCTTTCGAATTTCGAAAGCGTTTTTGGTTTATTTCTTAAAAAAATAATTTAAAAAATTAAAAAATAAATAAAAAAATACAAAAAACATATAGAACAATAAACAAACAAGACATACATAACAAACAAACATGGAGGATGACGGGTGGCAGCCTGTGCGCTACGGTAGACGCAGGAAGCGCACCCGGTCACCGTATTGGGGCGGGTATCAGGGGTCTGGTAGGGGAATGGCCAGTGCATCCACCTCCTCCTATGGGAGGGGGTATCTGACCTCTTCTCCTAACCCTAACCCTAACCCTAACCCTAACCCAGAGGACAGAGAGAACCTGGATTAGTAAATTGGACACTAGATTCCCACAGGGACTAAATGAGGGATAAGAGAGAGACTGCATGGGACTGGATGGAGTGTGCACAGATTGCGCCACCGCTTCGCGGTGGCACAATCCTTTATTTCCTAAACCTAACCCTGTCTCTTGAAAAGGGGTACCTATCGACTCCAAATGGTCTGAAACATGCTCCTAAATGGTTTCTACAAGGTAGATTTTGGCTTCAACACTGTCAATTTTCAGTACCAATCGTCTCCCATTCATTTCCTATGGGAAAGACGTTTTGGCTTATAACAACGGAGCGAAAGGTCGTAGAGACACGGGGGTGGGTGGCGTCAGACCTAATTAGGGGGCGCTGAACACGCCAGTCTTGGACCCATCTCTCTACGACTTACGGTTCCCGAGATACAGCCGATTTAAAAATTTTTCGCAATGCATCTCGGGAACCGAGGGTCGCACAGGCGAGTGGCTGGTACAGTTGGAAAGGGCGTGGCCGAATTAGTGGGGGCGAAACTTGGTTTCAGGTCTCTACGACCTTCCTATCAAAAGTTACAGACCTTAACGAGTATGGTAGGGGGTACGATAGGTGGCAAAACTCTGTTAACCTAACCCTAACCCTAACCCTAACCCTAACCCTAACCCTAACCCTAACCCTAACCCTAACCCTAACCCTAACCCTAACCCTAAACCTAACCTTTGACCTCTGACCTTTAATCCTAACCCTGAGCCTTTACCCTAACCCTAACCTCTCTCCCTCCCTCGCTCTCTCTCTCTCTCCTCTCTCTCCCTCTTCCTCTCTCCCTCCCTCTCTCTCTTTTTCTCTTCCCCCCCCCCTTTTTTTTCTCTCTCTCTCTCTCTCTTTTTTTTCTCTCTCTCACACACACATACAGACACACACACTCTCTCTTCTCCCCTCTCTTCCCTCATGAGAATGAGGGAGCAGGGGGAGATAGAGCATGCAGCCCGATCCGGCGGGGGAGAGTTCTAGCCCCGCACAGGCACCTCTCCCTAGCTCTATCTCCTTCACCCTCTTTATCCTAAACCTAACCACTCACCCTGTGCTCGCTCTCTCTCTCTCTCTCTCTCTCTCTCTCTCCCTCTCCCTCTCCTCTCCCTCTCTCTCTCTCTCTCTCTCTCTCTCTCTCCTTCTCTCTCTCTCACACACACTCACGCTCCAGGAAATATGCATTTTTTAATAATTTGAATATTATTATGGAATTATGACAATATTATGTCCAAAAAACCCACTTCCGATCGTCGTAGAGACACAAGCCTGGTACCATCGGATTCCTGATCCTCACAAACCCCCAAGTGGATGTAAGTTTCAAGTCTCTAGCTCACTCAGAACAGCAGTTATTAACAAAAAACAACTTTTAAGACCTGCAATGCATTACTGGGTAATTTCCTGACAAAACCGTGAGTGAGAAGTAAAGGTAGAATGATCACTCTCAGACTGAATGCATGTTAAATTAAAGGCTACTTCACTGAACAACAACTTTTAAGACCTGCAATGCATTACTGGGTAATTTCCTGACAAAACCGTGAGTGAGAAGTATAGGTAGAATGATCACTCTCAGACTGAATGCATGTTAAATTAAAGGCTGCTTCACTGAACATGAACTCAGGTGAGTAACCATAGCACTTCTAATGCTCCCTGTTGAAGACTAAGGATATTTAAATTATGGCAGATATTGCTACCAATATAATAATAATAATAATAATAATAATAATATTTAAAAATTCTAAAAAAAGTTCTAAAATATGTACCACTGTGTCCTGAGGTTGTGCGGTGTATGGAACACAGGACATCACTCTCTTCCACACTGTGGCGCACCTCTGAGACCGTACAGTACATGGAATGTGGAAAAATACTTCTGAAGGATGCCAGACGAACCCGAATTGGACAAAAGGAGGACACCCTGGACTTCAAACCCTGATATAAGGTTATCCACGATCATTTACTGCACGATTACGCCAGACGGCAGGTGAGCCAAAACACTTAAAGGTCCATGTTAGGAAATCTATACTGTACAATACGGGGATAAAATCCTGAATATACCGAGAAAGAAAATTATTTTGATATTCAGTAGAGGAACGACCGTTATTTTAATCCTCTCATAACCAAGATTACTAAGGGAAATGTGATATTACACTTGACTATGGTAAAATTAAACCTGTTTTTTAACACCAGATTGAACCCGGACAGGGTCTTGGCCTTTAAATTCCATAACACTAAATACTGGACTGGACCCGTGACTGGAAAAATGACTATAAAACCAATCAAAGTCTAATCAGGATCTGAATACTCTTTGAAAAAAAGATCCAAACATTAAAGGATTATTGTGGAAATAATAATAATATAATCCTGATTATATACCAGACTGAAAACAACCTATAAACCTAATATAAACCAGTTTGAATCCCCAAAGGGAACTGAAAAATTAAGATATTAAACTATTATAAAACAGGATTATAACACAATTGGCTATGGGACACACCCTGAGACATGATCAACCTCGGGGGGGCCACCCTCAGGGGAGAATGTCTAGTGATAAACGGCCGAAACATTCGATGAGCCTGGGGTCCACTACTGATGATGTGTTCCAAAATTTAGAGGATTATTATTGTTGTTATTATTATTAATAACAACAATAAACAACACTGAAACAGACGTCTGAAAAGAAAAAAAGAGCACCTTTAATCAAGCATTTAAAACCCAGATTGGGGATATTTATTCAATAAAACAAAACTCATGGAACAAAACAGAACAACCAAAAAATAATGGAAAAATAAGAAATTAACTTCAAAGGAGAAACCTGACTAAAGCCTGATATGGACACAAAATTAAAACCAGGACACAATCTCTGGAAAGAGAAACTGAAACATAGAAATCCAAAAAAAACAACAATACTGAACCTAAAATTCCATAAGAAAAATAAAAAAAGAATAAAAAAAGAGAAGAAAGAAGAAAAAAATAAACAAAGAAAAAAAGAGAAGAAAAAAAGAGAAGAGAAAAAAACATTTTACTCAAGACTTTAAAGCCCTGAATGGGAAAATGATTCAATAAAATCAACTCAAATTAACTCCAGGTGACAGATCTGACTGAAGACGGATGGAAGAAAAACTTAACCTTGACCTTGACCTCTTGACCTCTGAAAAAAACATTCCTTTATGGGACAAGGGTTGATAGGAACTGTGAACCGGTGACGACGGGCGTCGGCCAGTGCACTGCCTTTGGTCTCCCACTTTCAACTGCCCAGTCGTCGGACGAAGCAGGGGAGATCATCGAGATAATTAAAAAATCCTAACCCTAACCCTAACCCTAACCCTAACCCTAACCCTAACCCTAACCCTAACCCTAACCCTAACCCCCTATCCGAACCAGGATCTGCATCCTCTTCCTTACCCTAACCCCAACCCCAAGGACAATGACGGCCCAAGCTCACCCCATAGACACACCCAACCAACACATCTCAACTCTCCTCCATCACATCTGATACCTTTTGTTTCCACATTCTCTCACCAAATCTCTGGCCTACATCATATCCTCAAACATAACTTCTCTATATTACAGTCTCAACATCCGGCTTTTCATAACCACAAGATCATTTCAGCCTACAGAAAACATAAGAGCCTCCAATCCATCCTCATCAGATCACAATTCACCGACCATAGACCCACACCCCCACTTCCACATAGCCACCATTATAAGAACAGAAAATTCATCCATAATCCATTCAGTGACACAGCATTTCCCACTCTCGGCTCCTTCTCTATCACTACCACCAACATAGTCTATATTATCACATGTACACTTTGCAATAAACACTATATCGGAGAAACAAAACATTCCACCCACACCCGGCTAGCACAACACCTATATAACATTGGGGAAGGTCGACTCCCCACCCCCCTGGTACAACATTTTCAGCTCCATCCCCCCATCCACCTTATCATAACCGTTTTGGAGAATAACGATCGTTGGACCTGTGGGCAGAGGAAGAGAGCGGAGAAGATTTGGATCCACAGGCTCGGGACCACTGTGCCCGGAGGCCTAAACGTTGACTGAAAGAAGGAAAAGCCACATCTACCACCTCCGGATACGGTACTCCCGAGCCTGTTCCTGCATTCGTTTTGGGCCATGCGGATCCCATCCCAAAGCAACCTGTAAGACAGCAGAATGGTCTAAGCCCTGGTCTGCCATACGGCAGACTGGGGTTCGAATCCACGCCAGGACGGGAGGTGCATATTTTACTTTTTATTCTTAACAATTTTAAATATTAATGTACTTGAAATTTTAGAAATAGGGGCAGGAATTCCCCCCCCCCCCCCCCCCCCCCCCAACTAATATTTTACTATTTTTATGCATGTTGTGTTTTTACTAATATTATTTAAGCACTTATGTTTTACTCGTGATGCACTTATTTTTATCATAGCACTTATTTTTCCTGCTCCTACTTTTAGACCCAAGTACACCTTGTTATGCTAACCTTTTTAATAACATTTATCTTTGTCTTAGTCTTCCCGGATTAAATTTTAAACTCTTGATAACTCCTTATCCCCCCTTTTATTTTTTTATTAATTTTTTTCCCCCCTTTTTTTTTTTTTTTTTTTTTTTTTTTTTTTTTTTTTTTTTTTTTTTTTTTTTTTGTAAACAATAATAGCACATTATATATAACATTTAACAAACATATTATATTATTATTATATTGAATCAATAATGACCTGTATATATTACAGAGATATATATTTAAATTTATTTTTGTATCATTTATATATATTTTTATATCTATATTTACTTTATTTTTCTATCTATTTAAAATTTGTTTATTTATTAAATTTTTTTTTTTTTTTTTTTTTTTTTTTTTTTTTTTTTTTTTTTTTTTTTTTTTTTTTTTTTTTATGCATCTCCCTATGGTGATCCGCATGGTCTTAATTGGGTCGGTTCCCAGCTCCCCAAGATGGTTTTTATTATATTTTATTCTTTTTATATATTAAATTTATTACTGCCAAGTTCACATTTATTCTTTTATCTTTTTATTATAATTATTTTATTTATTTGCTGGGCCCGCTACTCCTTGATAAATGTTCTTGCGGCAGGTCCCTCTCTTCTCTCTGTCCGGTGCTCTGCCTGGGGATCGAACCCTGCTCTCCGGTGGGAAGGACCACTTCTCTCTCCATTCCGCCATCCATTCTGTCAGATCAGTAGGCCAGTGCACAGTATTTTAACCCAAACCCATAACCCCAACCCCAACCCCAACCCTAACCCTAACCCTAACCCCCTAACCCTAACCCCCTAACCCTAACCCTAACCCTAACCCTTTTTATTACTTTTATTTATTTGCTGGGCCCGTCCCCCTTTATAAATTTGATCGAAAGCAGGTCCCTCTCTTCCTTCTGCCCGGTGCTCTGCCTGGGGATCGAACCCTGGTCCCCGGTGGGAAAGACCACTTCTCTCTCCATTCCACCATCCATTCTATCAGATCAGTAGGCCAGTGCACAGTATTTTAACTCAAACCCATAACCCCAACCCCAACCCCAACCCTAACCCTAACCCTAACCCTAATCTTAACCTTAATCCTAACCCCAATCCTAAACCTAACCCTAAGCCTAACTCCAACCCAAATCCCCCATATTACATTTGAAAATCTGTAAAAGTAAAAAAAATATATATATTTATAATTTATAAAAGATTTTTTCAAAAATTTATGATTGGATATTAAATAGTATTAAAATTGATAAGGGTACAATTAATAAACAGGTTAAAAACATTAAGGGACAATAAACAGGTTAAATACAATAAATAGGTTAAATACAATAAATAGGATTTATAATAAACATTAAAATACAATAAATAGATTAAATACAATACAATATATAGATTTGATAACATTAATATCTTAAAAAAGGTTAAAAGTTCATATATAATAACATTGATATACTATTAATGGTTAAAATAGGGTTAAAATGGAGTAAAAACAGGTTTACATGTGAAATGGGGACAAAATTAAAAAAGGCGAACCAAATTGAAAAAGACGAACAGAAAAAACAAAAAGCCAAACCAAGCTTATAAAAAGGACGAACACAGTTACAGGAGCTCATTCTTACCTTAGCTCTTGAGGGGAGAACACCAAAACTTGACTCCAGCCTGAAAGCAAAGCAAAACACAGTTATCAGTGTGCCATTGATTTGTGCCTGAAGAAGACCCTGATAGGTCGAAACGTCGCACGTTTTTAGTTTTTTTAATTGTTTTGGCACACCTTCTTTTGTTCATTATTTAATCCTTTCGAATTTCGAAAGCGTTTTTGGTTTATTTCTTAAAAAAATAATTTAAAAAATTAAAAAATAAATAAAAAAATACAAAAAACATATAGAACAATAAACAAACAAGACATACATAACAAACAAACATGGAGGATGACGGGTGGCAGCCTGTGCGCTACGGTAGACGCAGGAAGCGCACCCGGTCACCGTATTGGGGCGGGTATCAGGGGTCTGGTAGGGGAATGGCCAGTGCATCCACCTCCTCCTATGGGAGGGGGTATCTGACCTCTTCTCCTAACCCTAACCCTAACCCTAACCCTAACCCAGAGGACAGAGAGAACCTGGATTAGTAAATTGGACACTAGATTCCCACAGGGACTAAATGAGGGATAAGAGAGAGACTGCATGGGACTGGATGGAGTGTGCACAGATTGCGCCACCGCTTCGCGGTGGCACAATCCTTTATTTCCTAAACCTAACCCTGTCTCTTGAAAAGGGGTACCTATCGACTCCAAATGGTCTGAAACATGCTCCTAAATGGTTTCTACAAGGTAGATTTTGGCTTCAACACTGTCAATTTTCAGTACCAATCGTCTCCCATTCATTTCCTATGGGAAAGACGTTTTGGCTTATAACAACGGAGCGAAAGGTCGTAGAGACACGGGGGTGGGTGGCGTCAGACCTAATTAGGGGGCGCTGAACACGCCAGTCTTGGACCCATCTCTCTACGACTTACGGTTCCCGAGATACAGCCGATTTAAAAATTTTTCGCAATGCATCTCGGGAACCGAGGGTCGCACAGGCGAGTGGCTGGTACAGTTGGAAAGGGCGTGGCCGAATTAGTGGGGGCGAAACTTGGTTTCAGGTCTCTACGACCTTCCTATCAAAAGTTACAGACCTTAACGAGTATGGTAGGGGGTACGATAGGTGGCAAAACTCTGTTAACCTAACCCTAACCTAACCCTAACCCTAACCCTAACCCTAACCCTAACCCTAACCCTGCCTGGGGATCGAACCCTGGTCCCCGGTGGGAAAGACCACTTCTCTCTCCATTCCACCATCCATTCTATCAGATCAGTAGGCCAGTGCACAGTATTTTAACTCAAACCCATAACCCCAACCCCAACCCCAACCCTAACCCTAACCCTAACCCTAATCTTAACCTTAATCCTAACCCCAATCCTAAACCTAACCCTAAGCCTAACTCCAACCCAAATCCCCCATATTACATTTGAAAATCTGTAAAAGTAAAAAAAATATATATATTTATAATTTATAAAAGATTTTTTCAAAAATTTATGATTGGATATTAAATAGTATTAAAATTGATAAGGGTACAATTAATAAACAGGGTTAAAAACATTAAGGGACAATAAACAGGTTAAATACAATAAATAGGTTAAATACAATAAATAGGATTTATAATAAACATTAAAATACAATAAATAGATTAAATACAATACAATATATAGATTTGATAACATTAATATCTTAAAAAAGGTTAAAAGTTCATATATAATAACATTGATATACTATTAATGGTTAAAATAGGGTTAAAATGGAGTAAAAACAGGTTTACATGTGAAATGGGGACAAAATTAAAAAAGGCGAACCAAATTGAAAAAGACGAACAGAAAAAACAAAAAGCCAAACCAAGCTTATAAAAAGGACGAACACAGTTACAGGAGCTCATTCTTACCTTAGCTCTTGAGGGGAGAACACCAAAACTTGACTCCAGCCTGAAAGCAAAGCAAAACACAGTTATCAGTGTGCCATTGATTTGTGCCTGAAGAAGACCCTGATAGGTCGAAACGTCGCACGTTTTTAGTTTTAGTTTTTTTAATTGTTTTGGCACACCTTCTTTTGTTCATTATTTAATCCTTTCGAATTTCGAAAGCGTTTTTGGTTTATTTCTTAAAAAAATAATTTAAAAAATTAAAAAATAAATAAAAAAATACAAAAAACATATAGAACAATAAACAAACAAGACATACATAACAAACAAACATGGAGGATGACGGGTGGCAGCCTGTGCGCTACGGTAGACGCAGGAAGCGCACCCGGTCACCGTATTGGGGCGGGTATCAGGGGTCTGGTAGGGGAATGGCCAGTGCATCCACCTCCTCCTATGGGAGGGGGTATCTGACCTCTTCTCCTAACCCTAACCCTAACCCTAACCCTAACCCAGAGGACAGAGAGAACCTGGATTAGTAAATTGGACACTAGATTCCCACAGGGACTAAATGAGGGATAAGAGAGAGACTGCATGGGACTGGATGGAGTGTGCACAGATTGCGCCACCGCTTCGCGGTGGCACAATCCTTTATTTCCTAAACCTAACCCTGTCTCTTGAAAAGGGGTACCTATCGACTCCAAATGGTCTGAAACATGCTCCTAAATGGTTTCTACAAGGTAGATTTTGGCTTCAACACTGTCAATTTTCAGTACCAATCGTCTCCCATTCATTTCCTATGGGAAAGACGTTTTGGCTTATAACAACGGAGCGAAAGGTCGTAGAGACACGGGGGTGGGTGGCGTCAGACCTAATTAGGGGGCGCTGAACACGCCAGTCTTGGACCCATCTCTCTACGACTTACGGTTCCCGAGATACAGCCGATTTAAAAATTTTTCGCAATGCATCTCGGGAACCGAGGGTCGCACAGGCGAGTGGCTGGTACAGTTGGAAAGGGCGTGGCCGAATTAGTGGGGGCGAAACTTGGTTTCAGGTCTCTACGACCTTCCTATCAAAAGTTACAGACCTTAACGAGTATGGTAGGGGGTACGATAGGTGGCAAAACTCTGTTAACCTAACCCTAACCCTAACCCTAACCCTAACCCTAACCCTAACCCTAACCCTTTTTATTACTTTTATTTATTTGCTGGGCCCGTCCCCCTTTATAAATTTGATCGAAAGCAGGTCCCTCTCTTCCTTCTGCCCGGTGCTCTGCCTGGGGATCGAACCCTGGTCCCCGGTGGGAAAGACCACTTCTCTCTCCATTCCACCATCCATTCTATCAGATCAGTAGGCCAGTGCACAGTATTTTAACTCAAACCCATAACCCCAACCCCAACCCCAACCCTAACCCTAACCCTAACCCTAATCTTAACCTTAATCCTAACCCCAATCCTAAACCTAACCCTAAGCCTAACTCCAACCCAAATCCCCCATATTACATTTGAAAATCTGTAAAAGTAAAAAAAATATATATATTTATAATTTATAAAAGATTTTTTCAAAAATTTATGATTGGATATTAAATAGTATTAAAATTGATAAGGGTACAATTAATAAACAGGGTTAAAAACATTAAGGGACAATAAACAGGTTAAATACAATAAATAGGTTAAATACAATAAATAGGATTTATAATAAACATTAAAATACAATAAATAGATTAAATACAATACAATATATAGATTTGATAACATTAATATCTTAAAAAAGGTTAAAAGTTCATATATAATAACATTGATATACTATTAATGGTTAAAATAGGGTTAAAATGGAGTAAAAACAGGTTTACATGTGAAATGGGGACAAAATTAAAAAAGGCGAACCAAATTGAAAAAGACGAACAGAAAAAACAAAAAGCCAAACCAAGCTTATAAAAAGGACGAACACAGTTACAGGAGCTCATTCTTACCTTAGCTCTTGAGGGGAGAACACCAAAACTTGACTCCAGCCTGAAAGCAAAGCAAAACACAGTTATCAGTGTGCCATTGATTTGTGCCTGAAGAAGACCCTGATAGGTCGAAACGTCGCACGTTTTTAGTTTTTTTAATTGTTTTGGCACACCTTCTTTTGTTCATTATTTAATCCTTTCGAATTTCGAAAGCGTTTTTGGTTTATTTCTTAAAAAAATAATTTAAAAAATTAAAAAATAAATAAAAAAATACAAAAAACATATAGAACAATAAACAAACAAGACATACATAACAAACAAACATGGAGGATGACGGGTGGCAGCCTGTGCGCTACGGTAGACGCAGGAAGCGCACCCGGTCACCGTATTGGGGCGGGTATCAGGGGTCTGGTAGGGGAATGGCCAGTGCATCCACCTCCTCCTATGGGAGGGGGTATCTGACCTCTTCTCCTAACCCTAACCCTAACCCTAACCCTAACCCAGAGGACAGAGAGAACCTGGATTAGTAAATTGGACACTAGATTCCCACAGGGACTAAATGAGGGATAAGAGAGAGACTGCATGGGACTGGATGGAGTGTGCACAGATTGCGCCACCGCTTCGCGGTGGCACAATCCTTTATTTCCTAAACCTAACCCTGTCTCTTGAAAAGGGGTACCTATCGACTCCAAATGGTCTGAAACATGCTCCTAAATGGTTTCTACAAGGTAGATTTTGGCTTCAACACTGTCAATTTTCAGTACCAATCGTCTCCCATTCATTTCCTATGGGAAAGACGTTTTGGCTTATAACAACGGAGCGAAAGGTCGTAGAGACACGGGGGTGGGTGGCGTCAGACCTAATTAGGGGGCGCTGAACACGCCAGTCTTGGACCCATCTCTCTACGACTTACGGTTCCCGAGATACAGCCGATTTAAAAATTTTTCGCAATGCATCTCGGGAACCGAGGGTCGCACAGGCGAGTGGCTGGTACAGTTGGAAAGGGCGTGGCCGAATTAGTGGGGGCGAAACTTGGTTTCAGGTCTCTACGACCTTCCTATCAAAAGTTACAGACCTTAACGAGTATGGTAGGGGGTACGATAGGTGGCAAAACTCTGTTAACCTACAGTATAAAAAGGTCCAAATTTCATGATTGACAATAAATTACAGATAAAAGTTTTCTTTAAAAACACAGATACACACGCATTGTTGCATAGATACAGTTTTCACCCGAAACACACTTTCGGAGGGATCGTGAAATCACAGTTGCTCAGGTTCCAACGTATTTGCACTAGACAGGAGGAAAGAAAAAAAAAGAGACTTACCTCACTTACCTGTTAAAATACATTACTTACCTGTTAAAATACAATACAAAAAAGACGATTGGGAAAATACAAAAGACAACTGGAAAACAAAAAAGGCGATTGGTAAAACATAAATTAGAAAAAGACGAACGGAAATTATATGAGCCTATAAACGGCGAACGGCCGGTTCCAGCTCATTTCGACTCAGACCACTGAGGAGAACAGACCCACGAGCTCTGCATAGCCATTCTAGCTAGCTAGCCTCTCAGTTTTTTGTGTGCTTAGGCCTGATGAAGAGCCTTTTTGGCTTGAAACCTTGCCGCTGATAGCACACCTTCCTTAGTTCATTGTTTTATTTCATTTTATTTCTTTTAATTAGATAAATTCATAGATTAAAAACATTATTATTCATATATAGTTCATTTATATTAAAAAAATAAAAAATAAATAGGACTTACACACAAATAACATTCAAGACAACAACATGGAGGACGGGTGGCACGAGGTGCGCTATGGCAGACGCCACCGGCGCACCCATGCTCCTCCTGGGGACTGGGGCTATGGGCGGGCAGGGTGGAAGGAGAGTGCACCCCCCTTCCCCCGTAGGAGAAGGGATCAGTTCCCCTATCCTAACCCTAACCCTAACTCTAAGGAAAACGAAACAGTATAAAAGGAGGGGGAGACTCCAGCTCATTCTCACTCTGACATTCGAAGAGGCAACAGCTCCTCCAGTCAGTGATAACAGCCAGCTCTTTTACTTTTCTTTGTTGTTGCACCTTGGCCTGAGGAAGATCCATACAGGATTGAAACGTTGCTTTTTTGGTGCACAATAATTTAGTTTAAAAACAATCTAATTTTTTATTTATTTTTTTATTTTGTTTGAATAAAAACAAATTTGTTTGCATTTTTCACAATTTTTTTTATTTATTTCATTTACATTTAAAAGAAAATATACACATAAAAAAAATAAATACATATTATAAATACATTCAAGTTATATCTATTATAAAGAATAAATAATTTGATTAATAAATAACAAAGCTAAAATAAATTAAGAAACAGAGATAAAGCCCAAAATGGGCTACGAAGATGACGAGGGGGGATGGACGACCGTTCGCTACGTGCGGAGGCGTCAGCGCTCTCGTCAGCGTTATTGGGACCGGGGTGGAGGAACCGAGCGAGGGAAGGACCGTGCACCTCCCGGACCCTTTTGGGGATGGGATCAGTTCCCCTTCCCTAACCCTCCCGGGGAACCCCCCAACCTCTACAACAACCTACGGTGGGAATATTAATCTAATAACCCCCCCCCCCCCCAAAAAAAGGATAATGTAAAATTTAACTACAATTAATTACATTAGAAGATGATATATACCTACTAAATTGCCATTAAGAAAAACAAATTTTTCTTAAAAATTTTTATTGACAAAACAACAGCCAGTGCATTACTTTTGATTCCCCTTTTCCAAAACTGCCCAGTCGTCGGACCAATAAAGGTGATCACCAAGAGAACTATAAAACTCTAACCCAAAATAATGAGGACAGACTCAATTACGCAACTTTCTAACAATCTATAAACAACCGTTTATGGGAGAATAGTTTGTTGGAACTGAGAACTGCGGACGACGAGCGTCGGCCAGTGCATTGCCTTTGGTTCCCCATTTCAACTGCCCAGTCGTCGGACGAAGCAGGGGGAATCATCGAGAGAGTTTTAAAATCCTATCCGTAACCCTAAAAAAAATCATCTACAAACATCGCAACTTTTATCTCCATTTAAAAAAAAAAAACTGCAGTAAAATTGGGGGTATTTTAACAAATCCCCCTAAATCTTTCAGTCCCTCCAGAATTTTGCAGGATTTGTTTTGGGATTGTTGCAGCTGTATATATATATGTATATTGTATTGGTTCTGGAACTGTTTTCTTGGATTTCCTTCTATGCAAATAACAATGATTTCAATTTATTGATTTATTAGTAACATGACAGAATCATGGTGGCTGAAAACAATAACATCAGGAAGCAGTGACAAAGATAATTATTACTCATGCTTCCCTGGATCTTAACTTTTCATATTACCTTAGACTCACACTTTATTTATCGGACCAATAATAACTGTAGAAATTAACATGTGTCTTCACTGATTTCAATGTAAAATTTGTACTTAAACTCTTTCATTACCTAAGAAAAACAAACTAAAGACTCTACAGTCAGGATGAGCCACAGTGGTCACAGGACGGTGTGGACACAGTAATGGGAAATACAACTATTAAACTTGAACACTGTATGACTGTATGTAAAGCTGTAGAGTCGGTAATGTCTTTACTTACATTCTCCTAGCTAAGAATTTATTACTGTGTAATGTATGAGACCCACGAGAGGCACAGAGATGATTGGTTCAAAGAAACCTGATGAAGTGTTCTCAGAAATCACTGTCCATGTGGAATCTTCCACCAGTTCTATTGAGTTTGACCAGCTATTAAAATGTCGTCCTTGAGGTAGTGTGTGTGTTTTGCCATCATTTTTTCATCATCTTCTGTCGTTCCAGAAACTTTTGTCGTCTCTCAACTGGAATCTCATCCAGACTGATACCATGGTTACTGGCCCTGACAGAGACAGGTGAGACAGTTGAGACAGGTGAGAAATAAACCTGATGTATTTGAATGATAAATCTTTATTTTATTTAGTTTCAAACAAACTAAACATCAATTTGAAAAATTCTGAGAAATCGAGTCTGAGACACAGAATTGTTTCTGATTGGCCAGTGTGTTACATGACCTCAGGCAAGCTGAACCTCCAGAGACCGGTCTCTGAAGAAATTCACCACACACCCTCAAACAGTCCTGGAGGTCATCGGCATCTTTGTTCTTTGTATCCATTTAGTTACTGCTGTTTCCTTGTTGAAACAGTGTGCATGTGAAACAACAGACTGATTCTGCTCATTAAATCCAGATGTCATTATAATCTCTGAAGCTAGCATTAGCATTAGCACAGTTACCTGTTCTCTCCACTAGAAAAAAGCTGATCTGATAAAAAAAATTGTCATTGTCACTAAAGATTTACATTTTTTGATTAAATCCTTCTGATAAAGAACAAAAAGGTGACTGACAGTAAATGTTAGATCCTCATGGCTGCAGCTGACGTTACATAAATGTTGGTACACTAAATCGCGTGTGTGTGCGTGCGTGCGTGTGCGCATGGGCACCTTTTGACTGTAAAGGAACTCGTGTTGGGTGAACGCTGCATGGGACTGGTCTCCTTGACTCTGTCTAATCATTTACTGTTATATTTTGAAAGTGCTGTGTCTGTTTTATTTCTTGTCTTTGTGTTTGTCCCTGGACTTCAAACCCTGATATAAGGTTACCCACGATCATTTACTGCACGATTACGCCGGACGGCAGGTGAGCCAAAACACTTAAAGGTCCATGTTAGGAAATCTATACTGTACAATACGGAAATAAAATCCTGAATATACCAAAAATGAAAATGATTTAATATTCAGCAAAAAACTGGACTGGACTCGTGACTGAAAAAATAACTATAAAATCTAAACAGGATCATAATACTTTGAAAAAAGGATCAAAAATTAAAGGATTATGATATAAAAAAAATAATAATAACAAGTAAATCCAGCTTATATACCAGATTGGAAACAACCTATAAACCTAATATAAATCAGTTTGAATCCCCATAGGGAACTGAAAAATTAAAATATTAAACTATTATAAAACAGTATTATAACACAATTGGCTACGGGACACACCCCGAGATTTGATCAACCTCGGCGGGGCCACCCTCAGGGGAGAATGTCTGGTGATAAACGGCCGAAACATTCGATGAGCCTGGGGTCCACTACTGATGATGTGTTCCAAAATTTAGAGGATTATTGTTGTTATTATTATTAATAACAACAATAAACAACACTGAAACAGACGTCTGAAAAAGAGAAAAAAGAGCACCTTTAATCAAGTATTTAAAACCCAGATTGGAGTTATTTATTCAATAAAACAAAACTTATTGAACAAAATAGAACATAAAAATAATGGAAAAATTAAAAATTAACTTCAAAAGAGAAACTTCATTAAAGTCTGATATGGACACAAACTTAAAACCAGAACACAATCTCTGGAAAGAGAAACTAAAACATAGAAATCCAAAAACAACAATACTGGACTCAAAATTCGATAAGAAAGAAAAGAAAAAAATATTTTTTAAAAAAAAGAGAAGAAAAAAGAGAAGAAAGAAGAAAAATAATTAATAAATAATATAAAAAAAGAGAAGAAAAGAGAAAAAAAGCACTTTGCTCATGACTTTAAAGCCCTGAACGGGAAAATGATTTAATAAAATCAACTCAAATTAACTCCAGGTGACAGATCTGACTGAAGACTGATGGAAGAAGAACTTAACCTCGACCTTGACCTCTTGACCTCTGAAAAAAAACATTCCCTTATGGGACAGTGGTTGCCTGGAACTTGGAGAGCCTTAGACGACGAGCGCCGGCCCGTGCATTGCCTTTGATCTCCCACTTTCAACTGCCCAGTCGTTGGACGAAGCAGGGGAGATCATCGTGATATTTTAAAAATCCTAACCCTAACCCTAACCCTAACCCTTTTTTCGCTAACTTAAATATCATTATATATATTTTATTATATAACAACGATATCTATATATACATATATCCTATATATCTATTCATTTATTTATTTATTTTTTTTTTTTTTTTTTTTTTTTTTTTTTTTTTTTTTTTTTTTTTTTTTTTTTTTTCTATGCACCTCCCTATGGTGATCCGCATGGTCCAATTGGGACGGTTCCCAGCCCCCCCAAGCACAATTGTTTTATATTAGCTAATATTGTTTAATTCCTCTATTTATATATTTTTTAACTTTTTATTATTTTTATTTATTTGCTGGGCCCGTCTCCTTTTATAAATTTAATCAAGGCAGGTCCCTCTCTTCCTTCTGCCCGATGCTCTGCCTGGGGATCGAACCCTGGTCTCCGGTGGGAAAGACCACTTCTCCCTCCATTCTGCTATCAACTCTATCAGATCAGTAGGCCAGTGCACAGCATTTTAACTCAAACTCAGAAACCCAACCCCAACCCCAACCCTAACCCTAACCCTAACCCTAACCCTAACCCTAACCCTAACCCTACCCTAACCCTAACCCTAACCCTAACCCTAACCATTTCTGGGTGGCTGCCTAACCCTAACCTCACTGGTTGTGGCACCAGCACCCTCTGATTGGCCTACTCATGTTTGGTAAGGCAGGAGTTGGCCAATTAGAGAGTGCTGATGCCACAAGCAGTGAGCTTACCTGTGGAAGGAAAGTATCCTGTGGAAGAAGAAAACATTACAACACTTACCTGATACCTTACCTGACTCCCAGCATATCTCTGGGCACTTACCTTGCATCCTTAGGCCCCGGGTACACCACACACCTGGTATACTGCCATTTGACCTATAGAAAAAATGTCAACATACCAAAAAATGTCTCTTGGAAATGGGTACCTATCGACTCCAAATGGTCTGAAACATGCTCCTAAATGGTTTCTACAAGGTAGATTTTGGCTTCAACACTTAGTCAATTTTCAGTACCAATCGTCTCCCATTCATTTCCTATGGGAAAGACGTTTTGGCTTATAACTCCGGAACGAAAGGTCGTAGAGACACGGGAGTGGGTGGCGTCAGACCTAATTAGGGGGCGCTGAACACGCCAGTCTTGGACCCATCTCTCTACGACTTACGGTTCCCGAGATACAGACAATTTAAAATTTTTACGCAATGCATCTCGGGAACCGAAGGTCCCACAGGCGAGTGGCTGGTACCGTTGGAAAGGGCGTGGCCGAATTAGTGGGGGCGAAACTTGGTTTCAGGTCTCTACGACCTTCCTATCAGAAGCTACAGACCTTAACGACTATGGTAGGGGGTACGATAGGTGGCAAAACTCTGTTAACCTAACCCTAACCCTAACCCTAACCCTAACCCTAACCCTAACCCTAACCCTAAATACTTACACTAACCCTAACCATTTCTGGGTGGCTGCCTAACCCTAACCTCACTGGTTGTGGCACCAGCACCCTCTGATTGGCCTACTCATGTTTGGTAAGGCAGGAGTTGGCCAATTAGAGAGTGCTGATGCCACAAGCAGTGAGCTTACCTGTGGAAGGAAAGTATCCTGTGGAAGAAGAAAACATTACAACACTTACCTGATACCTTACCTGACTCCCAGCATATCTCTGGGCACTTACCTTGCATCCTTAGGCCCCGGGTACACCACACACCTGGTATACTGCCATTTGACCTATAGAAAAAATGTCAACATACCAAAAAATGTCTCTTGGAAATGGGTACCTATCGACTCCAAATGGTCTGAAACATGCTCCTAAATGGTTTCTACAAGGTAGATTTTGGCTTCAACACTTAGTCAATTTTCAGTACCAATCGTCTCCCATTCATTTCCTATGGGAAAGACGTTTTGGCTTATAACTCCGGAACGAAAGGTCGTAGAGACACGGGAGTGGGTGGCGTCAGACCTAATTAGGGGGCGCTGAACACGCCAGTCTTGGACCCATCTCTCTACGACTTACGGTTCCCGAGATACAGACAATTTAAAATTTTTACGCAATGCATCTCGGGAACCGAAGGTCCCACAGGCGAGTGGCTGGTACCGTTGGAAAGGGCGTGGCCGAATTAGTGGGGGCGAAACTTGGTTTCAGGTCTCTACGACCTTCCTATCAGAAGCTACAGACCTTAACGACTATGGTAGGGGGTACGATAGGTGGCAAAACTCTGTTAACCTAACCCTAACCCTAACCCTAACCCTAACCCTAACCCTAACCCTAACCCTAACCATTACCCCAATCCCAGCCCTAATCCTAACCTTAACCTTATTCCTAACCCCATTCCTAAACCTAACCCTAATCTTAACCTTAATCCTAACCCCAATCCTAAACCTAACCCTAATCTTAACCTTAATCCTAACCCCAATCCTAAACCTAACCCTAATCCTAACTCCAACCCAAATCCCCCATATTACATTTGAAAATCTGTAAAAGTAAAAAAATATATATATTTATAATTTATAAAAGATTTTTTCAAAAATGTATGATTGGATATTAAATAGTATTAAAATTGATAAGGGTACAATTAATAAACAGGGTTAAAAACATTAAGGGACAATAAACAGGTTAAATACAATAAATAGGTTAAATACAATAAATAGGATTTATAATAAACATTAAAATACAATAAATAGATTAAATACAATACAATATATAGATTTGATAACATTAATATCTTAAAAAAGGTTAAAAGTTCATATATAATAACATTGATATACTATTAATGGTTAAAATAGGGTTAAAATGGAGTAAAAACAGGTTTACATGTGAAATGGGGACAAAATTAAAAAAGGCGAACCAAATTGAAAAAGACGAACAGAAAAAACAAAAAGCCAAACCAAGCTTATAAAAAGGACGAACACAGTTGTAGGAGCTCATTCTTACCTTAGCTCTTGAGGGGAGAACACCAGCCTTTGACTCCAGCCTGAAAGCAAAACAAAAAACACAGTTATTAGTGTGCCATTTATTTGTGCCTGAAGAAGACCATATTTGGTCGAAACGTCGCACGTTTTTAGTTTTTTTAATTGTTTTGGCACACCTTCTTTTGTTCATTATTTAATCCTTTCGAATTTCGAAAGCGTTTTTGGTTTATTTCTTTAAAAAATAATTAAAAAATTAAAAAAATAAATAAAAAAATACAAAAAACATATAGAACAACAAACAAATAAGACATACATAACAAACAAACATGGAGGATGACGGGTGGCAGCCTGTGCGCTACGGTAGGCGCAGGAAGCGCACCCGGTCACCGTATTGGGGCGGGTATCAGGGGTCTGGTAGGGGAATGGCCAGTGCATCCACCTCCTCCTATGGGAGGGGGTATCTGACCTCTTCTTCTAACCAGCCAGTGCCTTCCTTCCGGACTCCTAAATACCCTGGCACCCAGAGACAGCAGTTTCGTTCATATGCTGATGCAGTACGCCCTAGGTACCAACGCCCTGCCGGGAGAGGGGGGTCTCCAGCGGCTGGGGATTCAGAAGCAAGGCGAGAAGCAGCCGAACCTGCATTTGGTCGACTGATTCGAAAAACATATGGGGTAATCAAGCTGGTGCATCATCTCCAGAATGTCTCTCTAAAAACAGGGACACAACAACCGGCCATGATCACCAAAATGGTAGACATCTTGGGTGATATGATCAAGCCTGCATATCCCACCCAGCAAACTATGGATCTGGTGTGGGGTAATGCCAGAAACTGGGGATACACCACATGCCAAATATTGATGGAACATTATGAGAGGGAACTGAAGAATTCCCTAAAGGATTTGTTTGAGATGGAAAACAAGGAATGGAAATCAGCCTTTGGGGTGGCAACAAGATGGGCCAAAAGGAACCTGCGCCGAATTACGCAGGTAGTCCTGGATCATGCAGAGGCGCACATCATGGCGAAACTGGAGGGGGATAAAGTACAAGACTCATCCCAAATGAGCCAGTTGCCCCATGGTCGAAATCAGGGAACAAGCACAGATGACCCAATAAGTCAAAATCGTCCACAAATTGTTGACACAGTTCGACCCCGGGTAGCAAGAGAGACACATTCCAAGACCACGGTGGCGACTATGACAGACAAACAAGACACAGACCTACCTGGGATTTCTTCTCAGCCAGTAGCTCCACTAGAGAGGAGAGAAACTCGGAGGACTACTCACAGAGACAGCAAGAGTGTGACCTTCGTAGAGGAGAGCACCTCACCAAAAGGTGAATGGGGAAGGAGTCAGGATGAGGTCCTACGTCAAGTGGCAAACGAACTTGACTATTTGGAGACCCACCCAGAGGAAAATAAGCCATTCCCAGAATGGGGAACTCCAACCGAAAAGAAAAACAGGGTGGAACATGGGAATATAGCCACCCAAACTGAAGTCCCCCAAACTCCATCCAAATCGGTGGAAGCTGAAGCTGATCCAGAACTGAATTATGGAAATTTTGATCTTGGAGAGGACTATTTAGAGTGGTCAGAGGATGAAGAATCAGAGCCAGAAAAAACTGGGGACTCTGAACCAAATCAAGATAGATCCGAGGTTTATAGGCATCCTAGGACAAACAGAAAAGACAAGGATTGGCATTTACAGGTTAAGGAAAAGTGTCTCATTATTGGAGACTCTAACTTGTCTAACATTCCAGGGCATTCCATTAAGAACTTGCAAATTGAAAGTTTCCCGGGGGCAAACTTTAGACATGCTGAAAACCTGTTGAAAAAGGCCACTGTAGACCAGGATTTGATGGTGGAACAAGTGGTTCTATCTTTTGGTATCTGTGACAGCAAGAATAAGCCTAAGGAAACCATATGGAAGACATGCATGAAGGCACGCAAGGCCTGTGTGGACAAGTTCCCACTCGCAGCCATTTGGATACCATTGGTTAATTATTCTACTGCCTTACCTCAGGAGGAGCAGGATAATTTGGACGAATTCAACAGCATGTTAGATGAACGTCCATTCCACATCCCTCTTTTGTCTAGGAACAAATTTCAGACAGTGGACCAGGTTCATTGGACAAGGGACACAGGGCGAGCTATGTTGGAACATTGGACCTACATGTTAAACTTAGACTCCCCCTGAGTCCTATTGGTCATGGGGGTGAGAGAACACAGTCATCACAAGTTAATGGAGTGATGGTATTAGCAAAAAATTTTGTACTCACAGGAACACAAAAGAAACTCCTTAGTCGGGGATTATCGTTTATTCCATCCTTGGACATAGGAAAGGGACAAAAAATTAATTTGGAAATGGATATTCAAAAATATCACAGAAAAATTAAATTGGCAGCTTACTTCAAAAATTCACAATCTGAAGGTAGAACCAGGTTTGTGGGACCGTCAAATTGGGAACCACCCTTAGAAAAGTTACCACCTGAAGTCGGCATTTTAATTGATAAAGATTTAGACCGATTTAAAAAGAACTATAAACCAATGAAAGAAAAATATAATATTTCATTGGAGGAAGTCCAAGCAATGAGAGAATTAAAACATGCAAAGCATGTGGTTATTAAGCCAGCTGATAAAGGATCAGCTATTGTCATTTTAAGTAGGAAACAGTACATTTTTGAAGCAGAAAGACAATTAAACGATAAAACCTATTATAAAAAATTGGACAAGCCAATATATTGGGAAACAATACCAATGGTGAAAGATATTCTAAATTCCTTACAAAAGAAAAAATTCATAAATCGTAAACAGTTTCAATATTTGATGGGGGACTCCCAACCAAGAGAAAGGCGGTTCTACATTTTACCAAAAATACACAAAGAGCCTGAAAAATGGACCATCCCGCATGAAATACCTTCAGGGAGACCTATTGTGTCAGATTGCGGGAGTGACACATGCAATACTGCAGAATATTTGGATTTCTATTTAGGTCCCCTGTCAAGAAAACATCCGGCATATATAAAGGATACTTATGATTTTGTTAGTATGGTCAAAAAATTAAGAATATCGACTGAATTTTCTTTTTTCACAATGGATGTAGAAAATTTATACACAAATATACCAATACCGGCGGGAATTGCTGCTGTCCAAGAAATTTTCAAGAAATTCCCAGATAGTAAACGACCAGATGAAGAATTGATTAGTTTATTAAAAATTAATTTGGAAAGAAACGATTTCATGTTTAATGACAAATTCTACTTGCAAATCAAAGGGACAGCAATGGGCAAAAGATTTGCCCCGGCCTAT
Organism: Seriola aureovittata; assembly: GCF_021018895.1. Taxonomy (NCBI): domain Eukaryota; kingdom Metazoa; phylum Chordata; class Actinopteri; order Carangiformes; family Carangidae; genus Seriola; species Seriola aureovittata. The sequence goes on along the minus strand of NC_079386.1, from coordinate 19,948,041 downwards.
GCGAACATCTTTATGGCCGAATGGGAGGAAAAGGCCCTCTCCCAATGTAAACAAAAACCAGCCCATTATGTCAGATATCTAGATGATATTTGGGGCATTTGGTTGGGAACAGAGACGGAATTCGAAAACTTTGTCAAGGAATTAAATTCAGTCGATCCATCAATACAATTAAAAAGTGAATTTAAAAAGGATTCAATAGATTTCTTAGACACGACGGTCTTTAAAGGTTCTGAATATCGTGACACAGGTAAATTGGACATAAAAGTATTTTTTAAGAAAACAGATACACATGCACTGCTGCATGGATATAGCTTTCACCCCAGACATACCTTTAAGGGAATTATTAAATCACAATTAATTAGATTTAATAGGATCTGTACCAGAATGGATGACTTTAAAAACGCAGTGCAGATCTTATTTAGAGCATTAAGAAAAAGAGGATATTCTCGCACTTTTTTAAGGAATTGCCTTAAAACATTCCAGGAAAAGGGAAAGAGGATTGAGGGTGACTTACTTCCTCTAATCACCACATTCTCAACAAATAGCAAATGGATAAATAAAGATTTAAAAGACAATTTTTATACAGTAATGGGTAAAGATGATATCCTTCCAAACTCTAGAGTCATTTCAGCATATAGAAAAAACAGGAATCTGTCAGATTGGTTGGTACGGGCAAAATTGCCATCGATGAAAAAATTGGCTAGGACGAGCCCTAAAAAATTAGAGTCTCAATTCATTAGACTTGAACACATTAGAAATGAAAAAAACAAAAAACTTGTAGAAATTAAGCATAAATTTAGTGTTAATTCAAAAAACTGTGTTTATGTAATTTTGTGTTCGAAATGTGGAAAGAAATATATAGGTGAAACAAAAAATGATCTATCCACTCGCATGTACCAACATAGGTATAACATAAGATGGAAAAAGGAAGTGGATACGCTTTTAGTTTCTCATTTTTTGCTACATGGTATGGACGCTATTAGGATAGCAGGCTTACAAAAGGGGAGTAATTGGACAGACAAAGAAAGGAAACAAAAAGAGAGGTTTTGGATATATTTATTAGGAACAAGAGAACCATTCGGCCTAAATATAAAGAGGAATTAGTAGGTACATTCCTAAACCTAAAATTTGATTTATCCCTAATCCTAACCCAAAACCTAGCCCTAACCCCAATCCTAATCCTAACCCTAACCATTACCCCAATCCCAGCCCTAATCCTAACCTTAACCTTATTCCTAACCCCATTCCTAAACCTAACCCTAATCTTAACCTTAATCCTAACCCCAATCCTAAACCTAACCCTAATCTTAACCTTAATCCTAACCCTAATCCTAACCCTAACTCTAAGGAAAACGAAACAGTATAAAAGGAGGGGGAGACTCCAGCTCATTCTCACTCTGACATTCGAAGAGGCAACAGCTCCTCCAGTCAGTGATAACAGCCAGCTCTTTTACTTTTCTTTGTTGTTGCACCTTGGCCTGAGGAAGATCCATACAGGATTGAAACGTTGCTTTTTTGGTGCACAATAATTTAGTTTAAAAACAATCTAATTTTTTATTTATTTTTTTATTTTGTTTGAATAAAAACAAATTTGTTTGCATTTTTCACAATTTTTTTTATTTATTTCATTTACATTTAAAAGAAAATATACACATAAAAAAATAAATACATATTATAAATACATTCAAGTTATATCTATTATAAAGAATAAATAATTTGATTAATAAATAACAAAGCTAAAATAAATTAAGAAACAGAGATAAAGCCCAAAATGGGCTACGAAGATGACGAGGGGGGATGGACGACCGTTCGCTACGTGCGGAGGCGTCAGCGCTCTCGTCAGCGTTATTGCGACCGGGGTGGAGGAACCGAGCGAGGGAAGGACCGTGCACCTCCCGGACCCTTTTGGGGATGGGATCAGTTCCCCTTCCCTAACCCTCCCGGGGAACCCCCCAACCTCTACAACAACCTACGGTGGGAATATTAATCTAATAACCCCCCCCCCCCCAAAAAAAGGATAATGTAAAATTTAACTACAATTAATTACATTAGAAGATGATATATACCTACTAAATTGCCATTAAGAAAAACAAATTTTTCTTAAAAATTTTTATTGACAAAACAACAGCCAGTGCATTACTTTTGATTCCCCTTTTCCAAAACTGCCCAGTCGTCGGACCAATAAAGGTGATCACCAAGAGAACTATAAAACTCTAACCCAAAATAATGAGGACAGACTCAATTACGCAACTTTCTAACAATCTATAAACAACCGTTTATGGGAGAATAGTTTGTTGGAACTGAGAACTGCGGACGACGAGCGTCGGCCAGTGCATTGCCTTTGGTTCCCCATTTCAACTGCCCAGTCGTCGGACGAAGCAGGGGGAATCATCGAGAGAGTTTTAAAATCCTATCCGTAACCCTAAAAAAAATCATCTACAAACATCGCAACTTTTATCTCCATTTAAAAAAAAAAACTGCAGTAAAATTGGGGGTATTTTAACAAATCCCCCTAAATCTTTCAGTCCCTCCAGAATTTCGCAGGATTTGTTTTGGGATTGTTGCAGCTGTATATATATATGTATATTGTATTGGTTCTGGAACTGTTTTCTTGGATTTCCTTCTATGCAAATAACAATGATTTCAATTTATTGATTTATTAGTAACATGACAGAATCATGGTGGCTGAAAACAATAACATCAGGAAGCAGTGACAAAGATAATTATTACTCATGCTTCCCTGGATCTTAACTTTTCATATTACCTTAGACTCACACTTTATTTATCGGACCAATAATAACTGTAGAAATTAACATGTGTCTTCACTGATTTCAATGTAAAATTTGTACTTAAACTCTTTCATTACCTAAGAAAAACAAACTAAAGACTCTACAGTCAGGATGAGCCACAGTGGTCACAGGACGGTGTGGACACAGTAATGGGAAATACAACTATTAAACTTGAACACTGTATGACTGTATGTAAAGCTGTAGAGTCGGTAATGTCTTTACTTACATTCTCCTAGCTAAGAATTTATTACTGTGTAATGTATGAGACCCACGAGAGGCACAGAGATGATTGGTTCAAAGAAACCTGATGAAGTGTTCTCAGAAATCACTGTCCATGTGGAATCTTCCACCAGTTCTATTGAGTTTGACCAGCTATTAAAATGTCGTCCTTGAGGTAGTGTGTGTGTTTTGCCATCATTTTTTCATCATCTTCTGTCGTTCCAGAAACTTTTGTCGTCTCTCAACTGGAATCTCATCCAGACTGATACCATGGTTACTGGCCCTGACAGAGACAGGTGAGACAGTTGAGACAGGTGAGAAATAAACCTGATGTATTTGAATGATAAATCTTTATTTTATTTAGTTTCAAACAAACTAAACATCAATTTGAAAAATTCTGAGAAATCGAGTCTGAGACACAGAATTGTTTCTGATTGGCCAGTGTGTTACATGACCTCAGGCAAGCTGAACCTCCAGAGACCGGTCTCTGAAGAAATTCACCACACACCCTCAAACAGTCCTGGAGGTCATCGGCATCTTTGTTCTTTGTATCCATTTAGTTACTGCTGTTTCCTTGTTGAAACAGTGTGCATGTGAAACAACAGACTGATTCTGCTCATTAAATCCAGATGTCATTATAATCTCTGAAGCTAGCATTAGCATTAGCACAGTTACCTGTTCTCTCCACTAGAAAAAAGCTGATCTGATAAAAAAAATTGTCATTGTCACTAAAGATTTACATTTTTTGATTAAATCCTTCTGATAAAGAACAAAAAGGTGACTGACAGTAAATGTTAGATCCTCATGGCTGCAGCTGACGTTACATAAATGTTGGTACACTAAATCGCGTGTGTGTGCGTGCGTGCGTGTGCGCATGGGCACCTTTTGACTGTAAAGGAACTCGTGTTGGGTGAACGCTGCATGGGACTGGTCTCCTTGACTCTGTCTAATCATTTACTGTTATATTTTGAAAGTGCTGTGTCTGTTTTATTTCTTGTCTTTGTGTTTGTGTTTCTCACCTGTACAAAATGAACAGCCTGCTGCTTATTTTACTGGTTCCACCTTAATCTATTTGTGACGTCAGGTTATGATTGATTATTTTTATGTGTGTTTGAGTTCTTACCCTCCGGTCAGGTCTGGAGGAACAGGAAGATGTTTTGTGAAACCATCTCGACCAGTCAGCCAATACGTGTCCTCCGAGCCCTTCACCTACAAAAACAAACACCATTCTATTTCTGATTCTGATCCTGATTCTGGCCCTGATCCTGGTCCTGATTCTGATCTTGATTCTCTTCCTGTTCCTGGTCCTGATTCTGATCATGATCCTGATTCTGGCCATGATCCTGGTCCTGATTCTGATCTTGATTCTCATCCTGATCCAGATTCTGGTGCTGATCCTGATCCTGGTGTTACAGAACAGTGTGACAGGTGAGCTCACCTGTGCCTTCCTGGTGTCGATGTGGTATCCCAGTTTGAGACTGGTCAGGACCTTCACTGTGCACAGACTGATGTGGATCCTGTAGGCTAGAGACAAAACACATTATTGATCATCATTTATTGATCCTGACTCAGTCACTGAACTCAGTTCTCTGTTAATCAATCACTGATTAATTTTCACATACGCAGTCCGCTGGCTTCCATGTGTGACGCCGTGGTAACTGTGTCTCCAAACAGACAATACCTGGGCATTGTGAGTCCCACCACACCTGCTACCACTGCACCTGAGTACAGACAGACAGGCAAGAGAGGCACATGTATAGAACGTCTTCAGGTGTTTGGACCATCAATGTTTCCATGCTACTGGTTTGGGTTTGATCACCCCCAGTACAGCTCTGCCCCCTCACCTGGTCTGTCTCTACTTCGTCTACAGGTTATTATTCCTGTTCAGACGGTTATTTCTGCTCTAACGCTGCAGTTTAGGTACACTTACAGAAACACACCACATTAGATAAATGATTTTTAAGTTACATTTAAATAAGAAAAGCAGTTTATAATAATATCAATATTATACATTTCTAAATATTATTAATAATGTAAATTTTCCTAACCTCAGTTCACACGTAGGCTGAATAGTTCCTTGTTAGCAAATGATAATGTCCCTGTGTTCCACCCTGAAGGAAGTGATAGTAGTAGCTATCCCTAACCGAAATTTAAACATCAGAAGACATTAAACATTGAATTCAAACTAGACGTTATGGACCAATCCACGTTCCATAGTACCAGTGTGTGTGTGTGTGCACGTGTACCTGAGTGCAGTCCAATCCGTATCTTGACTTTGATCTCTGGCATGTGTTTGATCTTGAACGCTCCTATCGAGTGCAGGATGTCCAGAGACATGTTGGCCACTTCTGCTGCATGTTGATTCCCATTTCTGTTGGGGACACCTGAAGCCACCATGTAGGCATCTCCGATAGTCTCCACCTGCAGAAACAAAACAACTGACGGCTGTGATGTCATTCAGGTGTGTATTGTGCTACCCCTACATCAAAGGTCAGATGGGTTTAATAAGTTGAGCTGAAGAGTTCTTTACCTTGTAGACGTCATGAGAAGCAATGATGGCATCAAACATGGTGTAGAGGTCATTCAGCAGGTCCACCACCTGCAGTCACACGCGCACACACACACACACACACACACACACACACAGTGTCAGTAAACAGCGGAAGGTGTAAAGTGTCAGATGTAAGAGAAGCTTGTACCTCGATGGGTTCACTGAGAGCAGAGATGGTGGTGAATCCGACGATGTCACTGAAGTACAGAGTGCAGTCTGAGTAATGTTCTGGTTGGACGGGCTTCCCTTTCTTCAGTGCCTGAGCTACCGACCTAAAACACGCGCACGCACACACACACGCACACACACACACAGGGCAGTCATGTTTTGTCTTTGTCTTTTTGTCTTGTTAAAGCTCCATATTTTATTTGAAGTGTTGATCCAGAAGAAGATACAGTAGATTTGAAACCATGTCAGTGTAGTTTTACATCACTGTGGAGCTCTAGTGAGACCAGACCTGTTTTCTGAGGACAGCTTCAAGCCATGGATCGTAGCCTGCTACTGCTGGTTTGTAAAAACAGCTGTGAAACTCAAGGACATAGCTGGAAGGAGCCGAACAGACATAGTCCTGGTTCAGGATTATCTGTGAATCTAAAGACTATCATGTCATGAATTTATTACTATTCTTACTGTTTGATATGTGTAATTGTATAAATAGACTGTTTTGTGTTCCTTAAATTCATAGAGAGATAAACATCTTTAAAATCAACTGAACACCTTGACAGACTTTTATTCATTGTAATTATTTCATAACAAAAGATAGAAGAACTTTTTTTGAAGGTATCATTGAACATGTGACCTCTACTGGACGTCATGTGGGCAGGGCTCAAAGCATGGCTCAGAGCAGTGACTGCTTTGTTGCGACATCACAAAGTTCCAGAAGTCCTGACGGCTGGTTTTAAGGCCCAGTTTCTGAATACAGGCTGTGTGCATTTCTCTGTGGACTGAGGCTTTGATACTTTCACAGTACTAATATAGAAGCTAGAGCTGATCTATAATCAAACTACAGGTGGACAGAGACCTTTACACTGGAGGAGCTTTAACAACAGCAGCTGAGTATCATCTGTGATCAGCTCCTGTCTGCAGTGCATCATGATGTTCAGACAACCATCACTGCATTCCTGTTGTACTGCAGGAAACTTAATGGAGTTCTGCAGCCCCTTTTATTGTGGAGGGACATCCTCAGGAAGTGATGTCACACTGAATCAGATCAACATGTGTTTGGGCAACTGTATTATTTCAGTTTAAAATTACGTGTCTTACTTAGGCAGGAGCTGTCCGATCAGTTTCTCTGTTTTGTTTCTCTCGACCTCTAGTTCATCAGTTCGTTCTCGGATCAGATCCTCCAGGTTTGAACTGTACTGCTCCAGCATCCGCAACATGGAGTCGATGATGTTCGCCCTCTTCCCTCTGTTAATGCCCCGAAACTGCAAACATACACCAAACAGATGTATGAGAAATACATGTCTGAAGTGTTTCTGTTCTGCAGTTCTTCACATCAGCCAGCAGGCAGCAGCTCATCTCACCTGTTTGAAAATGTCGTCGAAGCTCAGCCTCTTACTCGGATCTTCATTCCAACATTCGTTCATTAGACTGAGACACTCGGCCGGAGCTTCATCCACCGAAACCACCGGTCTGCAGAGAGGAGGGGGCTGCTTCAGACGCTCTACAATCTCTGACAGACAGACAGGTGGTCAGACAGACAGGTGGACAGACAGATGGTCAGACACTGAAGTAGACAGACAGGTGGTCAGATAGACATCCTGTCTCACCGTGGGCAGGCATGTCCATCATGGCGTATGGCAGCATTCGTGAGATCACTTCCTGTGTGATGATGGAGAAACTGAAGACGTCTCCAGCAAACGAACCTCCTTGGACCGGATTCCTCAAAAGCTCCGGAGCTGTCCACAGGAGCTCTGAGAGAGAGAGACAGGTGGAGAGTGACAGAGAGGGAGACAGGTGGAAAGAGAGAGAGACAGAGAGGGAGACCGACAGGTAGAGAAGTTAGGTTATAAAATATTAAAAATGGTGAAATACAGAAAAACAAAGAACCTTTACACCATCAGAACCTTCAGTGACCTTCAGATCACTGAAGAAGAGCTGCTGACTAAAGGGAAGGTCAGAGGTCCAGAGAGTATTTTAAATGAAATGCGGAAATTTAACAACCAAACATTTCTTGTTTTTTGCTGCAGAAACAAACCTGTGACTTCATGACGAGAGAAATTCAGATAAAACCTCTGAGCAACATTATATTTCATGTTTTACCTTGTGGGTCCTCAGGAGTGCTGAGGCCCTGAGAGTGAAGGATCATGGGAAGGCCGTAGTCAGTGACTTTCAGAACAAAACGTCCGTCGACTAAACAGTTTGTAGATTTGAGTCGACCATGACTCAGACCTCGTAGATGAAGGTACTTCATCCCCTGGAACACACAGACAATTTTTTGTTATCATTAAATACATTTAAGCTCCAATCAAAGAACAGAATCTGAAAAAATAGTCAGACCACACCACACGTCAACACTCAGAACCCACCCACCGTTAACTGTACACAGGTTTCACCAGGACACTTTTATTATCACAAGAGTTTTATCTAGAGGATACTTTTATTTTTAATATTACGAGTAGTAGTATCTCAACAGCACCTTGATGAGGTCCATGAGCAGGGATGACTTGAACATCCAGTCCAGCCTTATGTTGCTGTTGGCCAGCAGGTCAGCCAGACTTCCTCGAGGACAATGTTCTACCACCAGAGCAAAGATCCCAGAGTCCAGGAACAGACCCAGGTACAGGTTCAGGTTCTCATGTCGCATCTCCCGCAACTGGGCAGAGACACAAAAAGTTGAGAGATTCCTTGGTAGGCTCACTTCCATTGACTCCTCCATTGACTCTGATATGACAGCCTAATGTTAGTGATCAAAGGTAGTGCTAACAGTAGCACAATGCTCAGCTTGCTGATGAACTATTTGAATTATTTAGTTCATCTCCGTTTTGTAATTATTTCCTCGCCGGACCGACATTGAATTCATTATTTTATATTTGCATTGTTGTCACTGGCCTAGGCGCAGCTTTGGAGGCTGCTGCCTTATTTTTTGTTTTCTATTTGCAAATGTTGCTGGGCACAGCAAGGGTTGCTGCTGCTTTACTACTGTTTGCCGTATATTGTGACACGAAAATGTAAAACGGCGTACCACTAAAAGATGGGTTGTTCCAGATCACTTAAACTAGAAAGGATGGACACCTATAAGTAGTTTGTTATAGGCAGTTAATACTTTGAATGTTGGAATTAATAAATTATGAAGCATTCGCAGTCTATCTTATTTTATCTTATCACTATTATTATTACTATTATTATTATTATTATTATAACTTGTATTCATGTCATCAGATGATTTCATGGAGGTCTATTATATTTTATTATATAACTACTTTAGCATTAATAAACCTGGACCTCTTATTTTGTTATGCTCGCTTAAAGGGTCATGCAGACTGAGATGTGTACTTATTTTCTATTTTCTGATTTTAGCTTTCTTTACTTTTTCCCCTCAATGCTGCAGCCTGTTCTTATGTACTTCCCCTGTCCTTGTATGTGTATGTGTATGTGTGTGTGTGTGTGTGTGTGTGTGTGTGTGTGTGTGTGTGTGTACGTGTTGCTCTCCTTCTGACTCTCTCATCACCTGCCCCTGGCTGCTACATACTACAATTTGCGATGATGCTCTGTGTGCATTTCTGCTATCACATCATGCGCATATTTATCCTGTTATCTCGGAGTAATGAACTCTTCTAAAGGTTTGCTTGTCATTCATTTGAACATTAGGGGTTTGCCACCTAAAATTGATTTATTGAGAGCCCGACTCACTTATAATAAACCTCATGTAATTACTCTTTCTGAAACTTGGTTAAACAGTGATATTTCTGATGATGAAGTCAAACTTGACAACTATGCTCTATTTAGGAAAGACAGGGGCTCCAGAGGTGGGGGCCTCTTAATGTATGTATCCTCAAATCTGACTGCAGAACTTGTATTGCCAAGTGAGAATCCACTGCACTTTGAAGGCCTCTTCGTTAAAATAATTTTTCAAGAAAACAAACGACTAATCATAGGAAATATCTATAAACCTCCATCTGCTCCTGCTGAAACCACTGAATGTATCCTGTCCACCATTAATTCCTTATACTGTGCTAGTGAAAAAATCATATTAGGTGACTTTAATTCCAATTGGCTAGTTCATTCCTCTCAAAAAGATCGCAATCTCTTTAACAGCATAAATTTAACCCAACTCATTACTGAACCCAGAGTTGGTCCCAGCTCCTCTTCCCTGCTCAACTGGATTCTAGTCTCCCGTCCCGGCAGAATTCTACAATCTGAGGTGCCACCTGACTCTCTCAGTGACCACTCTATTGTTTTTTATATCTGGAAAATTAAAATGCCTCATCTTCCTCCTAAATTAATCAAATTAAGGAAATCGAATAACATTAACCCTGAACATTTTATCCAAGATATATTAAATATAAACTGGGAGAGATTTTACTTAATTCCATCTGCTGAAGATGCATGGAATTACCTTTATAAGGAATTTGTCGAGATAATTGATAAACATGCTCCTTGGACATTAATTAAAGTTAAGGGTTGACATCTACCTTGGATCAAAGGAGATCTCATACATTTATTCAAACAAAGAGACAAGGCATGGAAAAAATACCGCATATCAAAGGATTCTGCTGACTGGGAGGCTTACAAAGAGTTAAGGAATAAATGTAAAACCAATACTAGAAATTATTATAAGGACTGTTTATCAACTGATTTTAAGAATCCAAAGCAATTCTGGAAGAGAATCAATTTTATAACCAACAAGCCCACAAAAAGCTCCACTACTAATATTAGAATAAACAGTGAAACTGTCGGCGAACCTTTAATAATTGCAGAGGCCTTCAGTCATCATTTCTCCACAATTGGCAGCTCTTCTTCCTTTTCTTCTCATTCTGACTTTACCCCAACTCAGAACACATATAGATCAGCCTGTACATATTCTCATTTGTCCAGGTCATAGTATCCTAAAGGAGTTTTAAATCGAAAAAACAACTGGACTTGATTATATGTCTGGGAAGACGTTTCACCTCTCATCCAAGAGGCTTCATCAGTTCATGTACGCATCTGACCAGTCCCAGCCTGGTCAGATGCGTACATGAACTGATGAATTGATGAACTGATGATTAAACTTGCCTCTCATGTACTGTCATTCCACTGGCTGATTTATTTAATTTATCACTGGCTACTTGTGAAACACCTCGATCGTGGAAATGTGCCAGGGTAAAGCCAGGTGATACCAAAGATATTAACAATTATAGACCCATTTCAATTATCAACAGCATAACAAAAATATTTGAGAAACTAATCTTTAATCAATTATCTAAATATCTCAATGACCATAACTTATTATCCCCACACCAATCTGGTTTTCAACCAAATTTCTCGACCAACACTGCTCTTTTAAAATTCACAAACAATATACTATCAGCATCTGACAGCAACATGCCAACAGGTGCTATATTCATTGATCTCACCAAAGCCTTTGACATGGCTGATCATTATCTTCTCCTGGACAAACTGTATGCAGTTGGTCTTTCTTCTGACTCTATTAATTTTCAATTCTTATTTTCATCACAGAAGTCAATGTGTTATTTTTCAGGGCAGTCAGTCAGACTTCAAAATTCTTGATAAAGGTGTTCCACAAGGTTCATCCTTAGGTCCTCTTTTATTTTCCATCTTCATCAATGATCTTCCACAAATCTGTTCCGACTGTTTAATTCATTTATATGCAGATGACACTTGCTCTTCCAGTTCCGACAGCTCACAAATCCAACACTCCCTACAATCTGATTTTAACTTAGTTCAGAAATGGTTCTCTTCCAATAAGCTTCTCTTGAACAACAATAAATCTTATAATATGTTGTTTTGTACTCGACCTAATTCTTTGCCCTTAACTAAAAACTGGTCCATTACTTTCCTTGATGGAACAGCTCTGACAAAAGTTAATGAATTTAAATATCTCGGTCTCTGGCTTGATTCCCAGTTCTCCTTCAAAACTCATATCAACTCAATCTCCAAGAAAATATATGGTCAACTGAAATCTCTCTATCGTTCTGCTGATTGTTTCTCACAACAAATCCGTAAAAGAATCATAACTCAGCTGATACTTCCATTACTTTATTATGCTGATGTCATCTAGGGGAACACCTCAGAATCAAATCTCCGTCCTCTCACAGTATTATACAATAGTCTCTGTAGATTTGTGCTTATATGTCCCTATAAAACCCATCACTGTCTGTTATGAGTCCTTGAACTGGCTGGCCCCCAAGTCAAGAAGGCAACTCCATTGGTCACTGTTTATTTTTAAGTGTATTCATTTCAATTTCCCTTCATATCTGAAACATTACCTAATTCTTTTTAGTTCACAGTACAGGTTAAGGAATACGGATCATCCCTTCTTCCTTACACCCAGAATCAACAAAGAAATAGGTCGTCGTGCATTTAAATTTAAAGCTCCAACAGACTGGAATAATCTTCCCCGTTCACTCAGGTCTATTGCCTCTTTCCATATCTTCAAATCATCTCTTCTTACTCATTTTCAAACATCCTGCTCCTGTTTCTGATCTCTCTCTCTTTTATTTTTTATTTTATTTTTATTTATTTACTTTTTTTTCTCTCCTCTCCCTTATGCTGTTTATTATATGTATGTGCATTCCTATCACCTTGCAGTTGGATTTTCGCAGATGGTTCACTGATTGTTTCTGATTATGGTATGGGCTGGAAGGGGAGTGACTATGGGAGCAAAGTTTGAGTGTACGTGTGTATGAGTGCGGTTGTTTCTGCGTCTAATTGTCTTGTATAGTCTTGTGTTATATTTACCTTTATTATGATTTACTACTATGATGTCGTTTTTGTGTTTCGTTTTGTTTTGTATCATCTGTAAGGACCCCCTCGAAAATGAGATGGGACATCTCAAGGGGCTATCCTTGTAAATAAAGAATAAAGAATATCTACTGTGTATCTACTGTGCTTTTTACCTGGCTGAAAAACCTCTGGGTGCTTTGATTGACACTTGTCATCATCTTTCCAACAGGAATCTTCTTCAGCCAAACCCAGTCGCCCTGGTAACAACATAACCGATCAGAGCAACAGAGTCAGTGTATCAGAGAGACAGCTGCAGGTCAACAGACAGGTGCATGTGCAGGTAGAAATATAGGTGTACCTCCAGTATTCCTATGTTGGAGCTCTCAGGTGTAGTCAAGATGTAACTTCGAGCAATCGAGCGGAACGGAGTTTTAATTTCTAGAAGACTCCTCATGATCGACTCATCGTTCAGTTTCTATGACAACAACAAAAACATCAATATCAACAGCAGCTCGTCATTCAGTTTCTACAGTATCAACAACATAATCAATGACATCAGCAGCAGCTTGTTGTTCAGCCTGCTAACGTCCAGTTATTAACACAGTTCAACATGGGTTCACATCAGGCTCCTGCAGAGTATTTTACGGGTTTAAAAGGCTGATTTTCAACTAAAAACTCTGAAACTATTGGTGATCATTGCTTTAAAAGTCAAAATTCTTTTTGATCCTAATTGAGCCAGTAGTTGAACACCTGACAGGTAACTGACCGTTCTGCTGACTTGAGTGTCGATGAAGACGATGTCGTCCAGAGTCATAATCAGTTTGGTGATGTTTGCTGCTCCCCTGTACTTCCTGTGCACACATCATTATTATTATTATCCCAACCTTATAAAACTTAAAAGAGTTTCCTGTTGAAAAGTGTGTGTGTGTGTGTGTGGTGTGTGTGTGTGTGTGTGTGTGTTGACCTGTTCCAGTATAAAAATACTCCAATCAGAGCACAGAGCAACAGGAAGACAAAAAACATTGTTGCCGTGTCTACACCTGCAGATAAACACAGGAAATGAAATAATTTAACATCCGGTCAGTCTCACTTCCTGCTGACATCCCTGGATTACAGACACATGATCATGATGGACAGTATGAGGTGCTCAGTAGATCTCAGACCTTCAGTCTACATATGAACTGTACGTACATAAACAGCACATACATATACTGAACCAACAGAAATACAAAGTTCCCACCACTGTGCAGGTTTATTGAGCTCACCCCCGCTGCAGGCCTCCTCTGGACTGAACCAACAGAAACTGGCTTTGGGGGGATTTCCTCCAGGGAAGATGAAGGAGCGGCTCAGTGGTCTCAGACCTCCGATCGTCCCATCCATGTGTGTTGGAGCGAATGAGTGTGTCGGCACGAGTTGGTCACCATCACTGTCCAACACCACATACCTGGCCTGCAGGCCACGCCCCTCTTTACCTCCATACAACACCTGAGAAAAGAGTGGGAAGAGTGAAGGTGAAGCTTATAACATCTTCATCACATAGTCCTGTTGGTTAATCATGTGACTGATGATGTAACTGACAGAAAACCTTCAAGACCTCAGCTCCTGCTCAGAGGAAACTGAGCAGTGTCTCTAAATGATGATGATCTGGACGCAACTGCACTAAATGTAGCTGTGAAGAGTTTAAAAGGAATCTCTGAGCACATCACATCCTGTAAAAATATAATAGTTCTTCTCAGTGGTGCGCCAAACTGCAGTGCTTGATCTGCTAACCAATAAAACTGAAAAGTGTTGCACTTCATTTGAAGTTTTCTACCTTTCACAATAAATCTAGAAGTAATTTTCCTAGAGTCTAAGAGTGATGAGAGCTCTATCATTGAGTTGTAATAATAATCCTCAGTAGTAGACTCATTATTACAACTGAATGTGTGTAGATTGAGATTATTTATAGCAAATTGATTTAGTGAAGGTCACTTTTTTATACCCAAATATCTAAATCTTCAACAGAGCTCTTAAAGTGGATTTTAATCCTCAACTGAACTCATTGAAAACCCAGCCCAGTGTAACAAGACTGGAGTCGTCCAGCTCCTCGTGTAAACCAACACATAATAATGATAATAATAATAACTTCGATTTTTATAGCGTCTTTCAAGGTACTAAAGGCTGTGTTACAGAGTAAGACACAAAGTAAATAAATAAAACAATATAGACGTCCAGAGATGATGCTGTGTGGATCTCTGCCGGCAGAGAGTTCCAGAGGGTGGGGGCTGCCACACTAAATGCTCTGTCACCAATAGGTCGCAGGCTAGGTGTGGAGAGCCGACCCGTGTCCGAGGACCAAACGTTATGGGACGAGGGAAAAGGGGTGGAGGAGGTCAGACAGGTACTGTGGGGTGAGGCCATGCAGGGATTTGTAGGTGACGGAGAGGATTTTGTACTGGATGTGGGATTTGACCGGAAGCCAGTAAGACTGGATGAGGGTGGGGGTAATGTGCTATGCGGAAGCTAATGGAGAGCTGGTGAAAGGAGACAGCCCAACCTCGTTCTTCTAGAAGTGTTGACAGGTGGAAAAAATACCATACTTGTAAAATCAGACCAACTCAGGCAGTATAGATTATTTTGATCAGATTCATACCTGATCTCCTGAACCACATTTATGAAGAAGCTGCTGTGTATCATGTCGTCTCCATGGCTACAGCAGCAGATGCATCATTAATGTGAAGAAGCTGATTATGGTTCGCTTTCCTTAATAAATCCTCTCTGGTTTTGAATAAACTTTTCCATCCTATGTCGGGATCACAATTCCTCACATCAGATTTTAAAGAGATAGAACTAGTTAAATCTCATCTGAGCTCTTCAGCAGTTGACCTCAGTCTGCTCACATTTATTATAGAATCTGATTTTATAGAAACAACTAAGTACATCTGCTCCTGGGACATATTTCTCCAGGTCCTCCACATGCACACAGGTGGCACACCTGACACACCTCAAGCAAGTCCATATTAACATGTCTCTGACCTGATTGAAGCCCTGGAAATCAAAGCCTCCATTTGATTGAACAAGCTGGTCACCCGTCACCCAATGCCCGCCCCCTGCTTGACGACGCTCCTCCACTGCCTTAGCAACGAAGTACACCATGTTAAATATGGTCCCAAAGACTGGAGACACCTGCAGACAAAATTCAGGACAAAACTTAACATGAAGTTGGGGGGAGTGGAACTATCATTTCTATGCACTTGAGAAATTTGATTTTGGCCCAAAGTTTATATCCTGGATCCAAATTCTTTATTCCTCCCCATTGGCTGCAATCAGCACCAACAATAATATCTCTGCACACTAGACAAGGTTGTCCGATGTCTCCTCTTCTTTTCGCCATCGCTATTGAGCCTTTAGCACTAATTATACGCCAGGATATGCATATTACAGAAATTGACCGAGTCGACCAGGAGTATAAGGTCTCGCTGTACGCAGATGATCTGCTGTTATATACCTCTCGGACCCTCTGTCTAGTCTTGCTAGGCTATTCGACATGTTAAGAGAATTGTATTGGGCAAAATATTGGGCTTTAAGATAAAACCTCAAAAAAGTGAGTTGATGCCAATTAATACATCAACATCATCTAACCCTAACCCCAAAAATATTTCCTTCAATTCAACCCCTTTTAAAATTAACACAAAAAAGTTCAGATATCTGGGAATCTGGATTACACATAATTATAAAGACCTTTATAAAGCTAATTTTCTGTCCCTGATAAGTGGTCTGAAGCAGGACATTAAACGCTGGGATTTGCTGCAGCTTTTTCCAAGTGGAAGGATCAATACACTGAAGATGAATGTGTTACCTAAATTCATTTCTGTTTCAAAATCTTCCTATATTTCTGACCATTTTCTGAAATTTTCTTTAACTCATTAGACAAGCTTATATCAAGCTTTATCTAGGACAAAAAAGTCCCACGTATGCAGAAAGGTATACTGCAGAGGCTTCGCCTTCATGGTGGTATGGCACTGCCTAATTTTTTGTTTTATTACTTGGCAGCCAACATCAGGGCGTTGATGTACTGGATGAATGGCGTAGACAACTCTGATACCCCTAAATGGCTCCTTACCAGCTTTATTATGCATTCAACTTACACTTGTAAAGCCCATCTCTTATCATACTACCAACCCCATTGTAACATATTCAGTGAAAATTTGGAACCAGTTTAGGAGGTATTTTGCTCTCCACAGCCTCTCCCCCTCTCCTCCAATAGTTAAGAACCACATTTTTCCCCCTTCGATGTTAGACAGGGCCTTTGGGGTTTGTCCGAAGAGTGGTATCCTTTCACTGAAGGACCTGTATCCAAATAACAATTTTGCATCCTTTGAGCAACTGGTGAATAGATTCAATATCCCTAGGTCCCATTTCTCTAGATATCTACAGCTGCGGAATTTCATAACCTTACATTTTGACTGCTTTCCTCTAAGTCCCCCCACATCCCTATTAGAGTCCATGTTCAAGCTGGGGAAAAATTTAAAACAGATTATAGGTAGGCTATATAACCTTCTTAACTTATATAACTCATCTCCTTTAGATCATTTGAAAAATAAATGGGAAAAAGATCGAAATGAACAGATTCCAGATCAAATTTGGCAGAGAATTATCTGTAGGATATACTCACATCCATTTGTCAAGGGCATGCTGTTATGCAATTCAAGATAGTACATCGGCTTCATTGGTCAAAGGTCAGACTGTCTAAAATCAGACTGTGGAAAAAATGGAAGCAGATTTCTGTAATATTTATGTTCCCTTCGGTAGTCCTCAGGAATAACTAACTTTCAGTCAGCGACTTGGATCTTGTAGGTTGTTGGGTGTGCGTTTGGGTTGGGGGATACTTGATTTTACTGATTGGATGCAATGCTTCATCTGTATTTGTATTATTGTATACTGAAAATATTCAATAAAAATACCTTGATCAAAACACATGAAGAGCACACTGGCTGAGCTGAAAGATCTTTTCTCCTCAGGAAGGTTCAGACAGTGAAACAATCTTTAGTATCTGAGCAGCATCATGATCAGAGCTGAGGAAAGGAGCTTCCCTGCTTCCTATCTTCCTATCTTCCCTGCTTCCTATCTAACCCTCCTTTAGCTTAGGAAACACTGGACCTTGATTTATGAAAGGAAAGGAGATAATGCCGTCTGTAGTAAAGATTCCTATTTTCTTTTATTTTGACACTTCTTTTCTCCTTTGCCTCACTTCCTTTCTTCTGTTTTCCTCAGCACTGATTGGCTCTTTTCACCCTTTGTTTGTTTTCCTGATCATCATATGGGGCGGCAGTGCTGGTAAGCAGATTTTCTTTCACTTTTAGTTTTATCCTATGTGCATGAGTAGTCGAACTGAGTATTATTTATCCTTATTTCCTCAAGGTGGACATTTGATTAATTTTGACTTCTAATGTGCCGATGATTGTACACCTCTCCTTCTGAACCTCCTCCTTAACACCATCCCACAATTCCTTGCAGCAGTAATATTCAAAGCAAGACACACCAATAACATCCATCACAATATAATCATGTAGCTTAGATCCTCTCTGCATTGTGGTGTCTTCTCCTCAGTCCTGAATTCTCCTCTACATCTCTCCTTGACGTTTTCCATCAAGGTCAAGGAAGAGTGGTTAGGAAAGGAAATAGGATTCAGGAGAAAGTGAAGTGAAGCAGGTGTTTGTGTTGATCACAGGGGACAGACGGAGGTTGTCTGTGTCAATGTGGACATTATTCAGTTTCTACACACTCGTCTGATACAAGCAGTCAGTAACAAAGCTTCAGTCCAACCTCCACAGTCAATGTCGTAAAAGGAAGCTAATAATTTCATACAGATCTAAAACACATGATGCTACAGCAGTAAAGAGAAGCTAACAGCAGGGTGGGGACTCACCATCAGTCTGCTGCACAAACCTCTAATGAAAAGCCCCTAATATAAACAGTACAGGTGAGCCAGTGTTGCAGGCTCCACCTATAACCTGATTCATTAAGGCAACATGTTCACTGATCAGCCAGCACATTAAGAAACATGTATACAGTCATACACCTCAATATACAGCAATACACCACCGTTCATACAGTCATACACCTCATATCACATAGTCACACACCATACACCAAGTCAACATACTTTTATGCCACTGTTTTCTGTTTACATGTATTTTTAGGGTGTGTGTGTTGCTTCTATGTTTTGTATTTGTTTGTTAATGTGTTGTTGTGTAGTAGTTGTGTATTTGTGTTTGTTAATGTGTTGTGTATTTGTTTGTTGTGTATTTACCTCAGTTGCAGCGACAGCAGACCGGATCTCTCGGCTGATTTGAGCCTGACGAAAAGCTTCATAGAAACTTTGATCAGATGCCATGGTGACAGTCAGAACAGAGCTGTAGGCATGACGAAGCTGAGTGCTATTGGTAAGCTGAGGGAAAACTGTGTCCTTATTGGTCAGAGAGGAGAACCAGGGAACCAATCAGAACTCAGTTTAAACATTTGACAGTGAAAAACAGGATATTTTAAATTGCAGCAGCGCCTCGTCAGGTCACAACTGGAACTACAGCTTCACACACAAGTCAACTAACTCAATACAAACTCATCCTGCAGCTTTGTCAGTTATTGATCGATCAGTTTGCAGTTTAAGTGATCAGTTACCTGATATGGCATAGCATAGAGCAGGGCGTCATACGGTATAAACACATAACCGTCGGAAACCATCCCCATGTCCAGTGCAGCCAATAGTAGCTCTCGCTGATCCTCTCCACCAATCAGGACAGATGTCATACACATGATCACCACTGAAATAGAAAAATAAAAACAGTTTTTAATGTTGTATGTGAAATGCATAGATCAATATTTAGGACAGTTTATAAAATGGAGGGTGAAAATAATTCTAAGTTATCTTGATATCAATTATTTTATTGTGTATTATACTGTGAATCTACTCTGACTCCAAACTGGGGCCCCTTAGCTTTTAATAGTTGTTGGACCCCTACTATACATGTGAGTCATCACTCCAGACACCAGCAAACGAGCCACTGCTCTACAGATTAAATGATTAATCAATTAATTAAGTAGTTTATTGAAAGAAAATAAATTGGCAAATTTGCAAATTAATTCATTGTCATTGTCATTAAAACACACAATTTCAAAGCAAAATATAATTCACTGATACCAGTTTCTCAAATGTGAATATT
The DNA here is from genome assembly GCF_021018895.1 of Seriola aureovittata. Lineage (NCBI taxonomy): Eukaryota > Metazoa > Chordata > Actinopteri > Carangiformes > Carangidae > Seriola > Seriola aureovittata. Next base: position 19,928,389 of record NC_079386.1, on the reverse strand, counting down.
TGATTGTGTCCCACTTTATTAAAATCAACATTAATAGTATTTTTGACTGTTGTTCAGGCAGAACAAGAAGAGTTTTTCACTATTTCCTCATATCTTATTCAATCAACAATCAACTGATTATTGGAGAAAATAATTGTCAGGTGTATTGATAAAGAAAATAATAGGTGGTCTCCTCTGATGGAATGATACGACCTTTCTGAGGTCCTCTGTTCATTGTTGAGACACTTTGCAAATTAGCAAATTAGCAATTTGACAAAACACAACTTTGTACAGAGGATTAGAGCCACATGTGATTAAAGAGATTTCACACATTGCCCTAACCCTCTTCCATAACTTTAAAATAAAACTGATGAATGTAAAGTAAAACCAGATGTTGACTCCCTCTCAAGTACCACAAGCACAACATGGAGGATGGAGGACCGGATGTAGTTGATATTCTACTGGTGAGGAGTATAGCTGAGGGTCTGGGGCCCCTGACAACAGCTGTGGCTGCTCTTTGTTTTGTTCATTTTTAACCTTTGGAAATCAGATCTTTCAGACCTGACCTTTGACCTTGTCGGCTTCTTTGATCGCTCTCAGTGCCTCCCGTGCTCCATCATTGTTCTCAGTTTCCATGGTAACAACTGGACCAATCGGCAGGCCCATAGCCCGGAGCGCTGAAGCCACTTCATGCCCAGTGCTCTCCCAGAGGTTGGACGGAGCTGATGATGAAGAGGAAGGACAGAGTGAGATCAACACAGATCAAAACACAGATAATCATCTGATCAATAATGTAATGATGGTTTCTGGCACTGTCTCCTATTGATCAGGCATCGCTGTCATTGTCATGATATTTGACAGGATATTGACATTCAGGTAACTGTTTAATTCAGTGACTACATATTATTCATATCTGGTGTGAGTCATGTTACAGTTATTGTAACTAGTTCCAGTTAGAGTTAGCTAGTTGCAGAGTAGTTCCAGGTGTCTCTCTGAGGGGAAAACCTGTCACAGTTTAAACTCAGAACCACAGACTGTAAATAAAGATGGCCGACACCTCTGTGACATCACCCACAGATTTCTGAAGCTCAGAGTGAGCTGCTCAGAATGAGCTGGTCCACCGTCGCCATCTTGGCAGTGCCTGACTCCCCCCTTAACTCCCTACTAATCCAAAATGGTCAAAGAGGAGGGGCACACCCCTGCAGTGATGTCACTTGCTCACCTGAGACAACGCCGACGTGTGCCCAGCGGAAAAACCTGAGTACACTGAACAAGACTCTGCTGGGAGGAGTGATGGGCGGCAGGTTCGGCCAATCAGTATCCAGACAGCCCGGAGAGGCAAGCCCAGCCTCCCAGTGCTGAGCCAACAAGGAGGCGGCGTGACAGAGGGCAGGGTTAAAGGGTCCGATGTAGGCGTGGCCATAACCCTCCATCTGTCCAAGTTCTGTCAGAGCTGAAAAAAAAACAAAGAAGAATCAGAAACCTTCACACTCATTATTATCTAATAATTCAGTTTTATTAAAATCCTAATTATCATCTAATGAACCTTTGAAGGCACCTTGTCCAGCTGTTTGGAGTTTAATAAATTTTCATTATTTTAAATGTAAAACAATTTGATTTTGATATTTATATAAATGTTTGTCATTGTTAGTTCATTAATTGACTGATCATTAGTTAATTGACTGATCATTACTTAATTTATTGACTGATCGTTAGTTAATGATGTAATGAACCTTTGGAGGCGGAGCAGTCCTCATCCAGCAGTTTCACATCGTACCAATATCCTCTGCTCATACGACTGTCGCTCCGTAACCGTAACAATGCCAGGTTGGCCGCAGCCGTCGGCATCGCCCGGGAAAACATGGGGTCACACGACCATGGACCAATAAGAGCCAGCCTGAAGGTCGCTGTCCAAGCCTTCGTGATGCTTAGCAACCACAGACACACCCATAGCAACCAACTACGAAGCTGCATCCTGACGAAATAAAAACAGTAGAAACATTAGAATCTTTAGAATCATCAGAAACAATAGAAACAGTAGAAACATTCTGGGTTCAGTTCAGGACAAACTGAGCTGTGGAAATGAATTTTATCTCTGGTTGAATGGTAGAAGTGTGTGTGGTCCAGGAAGTGTATTTTAACTCTGCAGCAGCTTACACACACACACACACACACACTCTGCCCTCTAGTCGCAGCGGCAGGCTTCGTCTCTGAAGCTCTGTCATGTTCGTGGTCGTGACCATGTCGTCAAGCAGAGAGGAAACCAGCAGCATGGAGGGTAATATAAGATCTCTGATGAGTGAGAGCTACACTATCTTTTTTATCAGGAGCTGACTTCTCCTCAGACTCTGACCATCCTAAAAGATTGAACCCAGCTGACTGCCGTGACCTTTGACCCATAATACTTTACATTAAAGCTGACTGACACCATTAGCTAATGCTAAAGAGCGCTAAGAATGCTAAGTATAGAAACAATGCTAACACTCTTAACACAAACTGAGAGAGACAGAGAGAGAGAGAGAGAGAACACCATCAGCACTCTGAGAGCCAGGAACTACCTGAACACCACACTCACCTGGTGACATCATACACCTGTCTGATGATGTCATCAATTTGGTTTGTTTACATTCATATTAAAATCTTAGTCTGACGTCTGATCCTGGTTCTGATGTTATGTACTCTGACACCAAACTCTACAGACACATCACGCTGTTCTCCACAGGAGGATGACAATGCATTCTGACTGAAAGCTCTCACATCTCTGAACACAAACTGACTGCATGTTAGAAAAACAGAAACATAATAAATCTTAATAAAGTGACAGAAACAGTTCATCTGTGATTTTGGTGTGTGTGTGGAGGTGTGTATTTTTACTGTGATAATTTACCTACATGATGTATTTTTTCCTGTGATACTTTATCTACTTTAAGTATTTTTACTGTGCTCTTGTCATGTTTTTCAATGGCAGACACTTTTTGTTAGTTTTGTTTTGGACTTTTCGCACTTCCTGTTTTATTTTGTAATTTGGTTCCTTGTGTGTCTCAGTGTTTTTGCTTCTTGTCGTGGTCTTGCTTCTGTGTAGTGATTGTCTGCCCCGCCCTGATGTGTTTCACCTGTGTGCAATCACCTTGCCTCCTGTGTCTATATAGTCTTTGTGCTTCCCTTTGTCTGTGTCGGTTCGTCTGTTTAGTTCAGGGTTTGTTCACGTCGTCTGTTCATGTCTGTATTTTGGTTAATAAACCTGTCTGCACCGTTCCCCAAAGTGTTGGCTGCATTTGGTTCCTACTTACCCCTCAGACCCGTGACAGTTCTGTTGGTACTTGTACTTCAGTGAAGTATCTGAGTACTTCTTCCAGTGCTGAGTTGGGATTGGTGAGAAGTCTGTCCACTTATGCACCTCACCATGACACAACAGCTGTTCCTGGGCTTTCAGCCGTATTACATAGTCTTCCCCAGTAAGTAGGAAGTAGGAGGTAGGAAGATCATGTGGTATGACTGAAAGCTCCAGAACAGATTGTAGTGAGGCTTGTGGTGAGACAGTAGAATGAATAGAAACAGTAAAACTCTGTGTGTTCATCAGTCACAGCTGCAGACACTTCAAGTCTACATTCAGTCCATTTCAAGTCCACATCTAGTCCATTTCAAGTCCACATCCAGTCCATTTCAAGTCCACATCTAGTCCATTTCAAGTCCACATCTAGTCCACTTCAAGTCCACATCCAGTCCACTTCAAGTCCACATCTAGTTCATTTAGAGTCCACATCCAGTCCATTTCAAGTCCACATCTAGTCCATTTCAAGTCCACACCCAGTCCACATCACCTGCAGCATTCTGGACCTGTTTTATCCAGGTAAATGTCCCAGAATGCACTGTACACTAAGTAGCAGTGATGGAGATGGATGTTTTCAGAAGACAGTGATCATTCACATGCTCTGATGTTTCCATAGATGTGAGGACTCACCTGTCAGGTGAGACCAGCAGTCATCAGTCAGCACCTGCCGTTTTCCCAACAACAGAAGTCCGATCCTGGACTTTAAGACCTTTGTGGGTCTATAGCATTTGATTTGACACAGTTCTTGTTGGAAGATGAAATCTGATCTCATGAAGCTGACGATGTAATCAATGTAATCAATATAATGAACACAATCAATATGATCAATAAACTTCATTTGAATTTAACAGATATCAGCTGTATTTTATCACACTCACCGTGAGTGAGATTTTTGAGCTGAGGTCAGGTGTGTCCAGATGTGATTTCATCATCAGGTGACAGTCAGGAGTATTGAAGACAAATCAGCTGCTGCTTAAATCTTTTATCTGCAGCTGTAAAATATAAATATTTCTCTCAAAGAAAACATCAGTATGTTTCAGTGACCTGAACACACCTGGACACACCTGACACACCTGGACACACCTGGACACACCTGAATACAGCTGAACTCCACCACACTAGTCTCTACTGGTTTCTACTGGTTTCTACTTTACTCAGCCTTTGACTCTACAAGAAACACACTGACAATATCAAACACACATTTGTTTCCTTGTAGGGTTCATTCATTGATATGATGGTTAATACCAGCACTTAATAATATTAACCATCTTAACTAAATGACTAACCCGATCCCAAACTTAAAACCTGATCCTAAATCTAAACCTGATCCCTAAAACCAAGTTTTATCCTTCAAAAGACAGTCTAGACCTCACAGTGATGCGGAGTCCATACAGGTTAGTGTGTATTGCGGTTAGAATCTAAAAACAAGCTCTCTCACACACACACACACACACACACACATACAATGTTTACCTTTGTCAGAGCTTCATCTGTCCAAGAAAAACAGAAAATGACAAGAACAGTGAGAAAGTGCTGATACCAGGTCGAACGAGAGAGAGAATGAGAGAGAGAGGGAGAGAGAGAGAGGAGGGGAGGGGGGGGGCTTTAGTTTAATCCTGTTTGAGGATCTTTGGCTTCAGTTTAGAGTCTGTAATGAGAGCATGACTTTCTGTGTGTGTGTGTGTAAGTGTGTGTCTGACCATGTCACCTGTTGAATCTCTGAGATCATTTGTTTGTCAAACATTGTTTCCTGACTGATGACATCATCGGCCGGCCTCTGATGTCACAGGTGCTGTACTCAGACTAAAAAGAGCAAACAATGATGTAACACAGTCACATATAATAACAGACACAGCACAAACCTGTCTGAGCTGCAAAACATTCAACAGAGGAAAAAGAGAGAGATAAAACTGAGACTCTGAACTGACTGAACATCACAAACCAATAATCAATAAATAATCATTAACACGTCTGGAGTTTTATTCAGTCAGATTCAGAAAACAAAGAACAAACTATTTAAAAAATGCACAAAATAATTTACTCAGATTTGTGTTTCTTTGTTTACATGTTAAAATTAGTTCAGGTAAAACGAACAGAAGTATTAATCTGCAACACACACAGTGACATGGATCAGTAAGTGGGTTTGCCTGAGGTCTCTATTGCATCAGTCAGAATAACCTGGTTTGGGCCTGCTCTGGTCCAGTTGTTGCTCAGAGATGGTTCAGTCTTAACTTTGGCCATTTATAGTTTGAAGGTTGAGAGTCGACTAAACCTCAACATCCAGACTGAAACATGAGTCACCACTGAAGAACCACAACCTGCAGTTCCCCTAATGACCACTAGAACCTGGCTACAGTGTGGTTCTGCTGTGTGTAGTTCTATAGTCTGTGGTTATACAGTTTGTGGTTCTATAGTGTGAGGTTCTATAGTCTGTGGTTGTAGTATATGGTTGTACAGTCTGTGGTTCTACAGTGCTACAGTGTATGATCTTACAGTATATGGTTGTACAGTGTGTAGTTCTACAGTGTGTGGTTCTACAGTATATTGTTTTACAGTCTGTGGTTCTACAGTATATGGTTGTACAATATATGGTTGTACCATGTGTGGTTATACGGTATATAGTTCTACAGTCTGTGGTTCCACATTCTTTGGTTCAACACTTTGTGGTTGTACAGTATATAGTTTTACAATGTGTAGTTGTTCAGTGTGTGGTTCTACAGTGTGTGGTTTTACAGTGTGTAGTTCTACAGTTTGATTCTATAGTCTGTGGTTCTACAGTGTATGGTTCTACCGTATATGGTTCTACAGTCTGGTTCTTGAGGAAGAATATACACATTCTTCAGTGTAGACTTGCTGACACCTAGGAACAACTCTATAATCCCACTGAGTTGGCTCATTGATCCTTTGATCAAGGAGATACTACTTACCTTATCAACCACCGTCTGTCCCCGTATAACACCCTTTCTTCCCTCTTACATCACCAACATCTTACCTGTAGATATGGAGAGCCCCTCCTACCCCCTGATAACTGGAACCTAGGTGGTACACTGCAAGACCTCTTGAGAACATTACCTTTTGTTTCTAACCTCTTTTCCAACTTGTTATGATGTCTGACCAAATTTCTATAACCCCAGGTATACCGAAATAAAGTTGTCTATCCCTTTGTCTTCAACTGTCCCCTGCCCTACACTCTGGATCAGTCTACTGCCTCAGACCCGCTCTGTGTCAGTTGGCTCACCCTTTCCCAGAATACCAATAAACTCACATCACTACAGCAAACTTGGAACTAAGGACTTGAGTGAATTTTCTTTAGCATTCTATAGTGTTTGGTCCTACAGTATATGGCTGTACTGTACTACAGTGTGTGGTTCTACAGTGTGTGGTTCTATAGTCTTCGGTTCTACAGTATATGGTTCTACAGTCTGTGGTTGTACAGTATATGGTTGTACAGTGTGTGGTTCCATACTCTGTGGTTCTACAGTCTGTGGTTCAACAGTGTATGGTTCAACAGTGTGTGGTTGTATAGTATGTGGTTCTACGATGTGTGGTTGTACAGTATATGGTTCTACAGTCTGTGGTTGTACAGTCTGTGGTTCTACAGTGTATGGTTCAACAGTGTATGGTTCAACAGTGTGTAGTTCTACAGTCTTTGGTTCTAGTCTGTGGTTCAACAGTGTATGGACAACAGTGTGTGGTTGTACAGTATATAGTTCTACAGTCTGTGGTTCTACAGTGTGTGGTTGTACCGTATATGGTTCTACAGTCTTTAGTTCTACGGCCTGTGGTTCTACAGTGTGTGGTTCTACAGTGTTTAGTTCTAGTCTGTGGTTCTACAGTCTTTAGTTCTACAGACTGTGGTTCTACAGTGTGTGGTTGCGGGTGCAGGTCTGGTAATCCTGATCTGGATTAGGTCCATCCTCAGGGATCACAGGTCCCAGCTGGTCCACAGCCAGGAATAGAGGAAGGATTAGACCTGGATTAACCTGGACCGGCCTGGAATGGGTCAGTGTAGTGTGACAGAGCAGAGTGGAGCCAGCTGGGTCAAAGTGCTGCAGTCAGTGAGGAGCAGTGCCTGGCTCAACAGCACTTTGGCCTGCCACCACACACACAGAACATATGTGACGTGTTCTGTTGTTCTTGGTAAAGTGATCACACGACCTGACGCCTGTTGAGTGAGTGTGTCACCATGTTGTGTCCATGTTTCCGCCTGTAGGGGGCAGCGTTCTGCTGTACGGGCTTCTTAAGTTCATATTTGAATTTTAACAGCTGATGTCAAAGATTAAATTCACATGAACTTCAGTCTTTTTCATTATTTTTTATATTTCAGGTTTTAGAAGAGAAATAAGTCAGTTCTATTTACTCCAAAAACTACTGGTTTCTACTGGTCATACTGGTTTCTAATAGTTATACTGGTTTCTACTGCTTATACTGGTTTCTACTGCTTATACTGGTTTCTGCTGGTTTCTACTGGTTTCTACTGGTTATACTAATAGTATAATAGTTTAATAATTTCTAATAGTAATACTGGTTTCTGCTGGTTATACTCCTAACCACCTCAATAGTATTTGCATCTACAAATCTACACACACACACACACACACACACACAGTCACTGCTGGTAATAAAAGAATAAACTAACTTCGGTTCAGTCAGTTTATTGGTCCATATTCAAAAAACACACACACACACACACACACACACACACACACACACACACACACACACACACACACACACAGAGTAGAATGAGACGAGGGTGATCTGCGTCCTGATTGGACAGAGGACAGAGGCTCACAGCGTCTTCAGAGGGAAATCTTTGTGTTTCTGAAGCTCGAGTTGTCCCTGAAACACACAGAGACTGCACATCAGGGTCATGGTTCTGAGTCTGTTCCTGGTTCTGAGTCTGGTTCTGGGTCTAGTCCTGGTTCTGAGTGTGGTTCTGGTTCTGAGTCTGGTTCTGAGTCTGTTCCTCGTTCTGAGCCTGATCCTGAGTGTAGTCCTGGTTTTGAGTCTGCTCCTGGTTCTGAGTCTGGTTCTAAGTCTAGTCCTGGTCCTGGTTCTGAGTCTGCTCCTGGTTCTGAGTCTAGTCCTGGTTCTGAGTCTGCTCCTGGTTCTGAGTCTATTCCTGGTTCTGAGTCTGATCCTGGTGCTCAGTTCGATCCTGGTTCTCGTCCTGGTTCTGGTCCTGGTTCTGAGTCTAGTCCTGGTTCTGGTTCTGAGTCTAGTCCTGGTTCTGGTCTGCTCCTGGTTCTGATTCTGGTCCTGGTTCTGGTTCTGAGTCTAGTCCTGGTTCTGAGTCTGCTCCGGGTTCTAGTCCAGGTTTATGAGTTTAGTCCTGGTGCTGGTCCATGTTCTGGTGCTGGTCCTGGTTCTGAGCCTAGTCCTGGTTCTGGTCCTGGTTCTGAATGTAGTCCTGGTTCTGAGTCTAATCCTGGTTCTGAGTCTAATCCTGGTTCTGAATCTAGTCCTGGTTCTGAGTCTAGTCTTAGAATCTTAAGATCAGTGAATATTAACACTAATAAACACACTCTACAAAATATTTTTAAAAAACAGATTCAATTTATAATTTTCAAATACTACTTACTACTTAAGTGAGCAGGGGAAGTACTACAAAATAGTATTACAGTACTGGTACTATCACTAGTACTACAGCAGTCGTAGTATCAGTACTACCTGAGGCTGTCGTTGTGGGTTTTGTACTCCATGATGGTGTTGGCTGGAAGGTTCAGGACTCGTCTCAGAGTGTCTCTGATTCTGGATGTCGTCATCTGATCGTTGGACGTTCTGTTCCAGATCGACAAGATGTCCTCCTGACAGAGAGACAGGTGGGGCCAGACAGTTAGAGACAGGTGGAGACAGACAGGTAGAGACAGGTGGAGACATACAATTAGAGACAGACAGTTAGAGACAGGTGGAGACAGACAGGTAAAGACAGGTGGAGCCAGACAGGTAGAGACGGACAATTACAGACAGGTGGAGACAGACAGGTACAGACAGGTAGAGACAGGTGGAGACATACAATTAGAGACAGACAGTTAGAGACAGGTGGAGACAGACAGGTACAGACAGACAATTGGAAACAGGTGGAGACAGACAGGTGGAGACAGACAGGTACAGACAGGTGGAGACAGACAGGTACAGACAGGTGGAGACAGACAGGTACAGAAAGGTGGAGACAGACAGGTAGAGACAGGTGGAGACAGACAGGTACAGACAGGTGGAGACAGACAGGTACAGACAGACGGAGACAGGTGGAGACAGACAGGTAAAGACAGGTGGAGACAGACAGGTAGAGACAGGTGGAGACAGTTATAGACAGACAGGTGGAGATAGACAGGTTCAAACAGGTGGAGACAGACAGGTAGAGACAGACAGGAAGAGACAGACAGTTATAGACAGACAGGTGGAGACAGCTGGAGACAGTTAGAGACAGACAGGTGGAGAGAGACAGACAGGCAGAAACAGACAGGTGGAGACAGACAGTTACAGATAGACAGGTGGAGACAGACAGGTACAGACAGGTGGAGACAGACAGGAAGTGACAGACAGGAAGTGACAGACAGGAAGTGACAGACAGGTGGAGACAGACAGGTGGAGACAGACAGGTGTAAACAGACAGGTGGAGACAGACTGGAAGAGACAGACAGGTGGAGATAGACAGGTGTAAACAGACAGGTGGAGACAGACAGGTGGAGACAGACAGCTGGAGACAGACAGGAAAGGACAGACAGGAAGTGACAGACAGGTGAAGACAGACAGTTATAGACAGACAGGTGGAGACAGACAGATAGAGACAGGTGGAGACAGTTATAGACAGACAGGTGGAGATAGACAGGTGCAAACAGGTGGAGACAGACAGGTAGAGACAGACAGGAAGAGACAGACAGTTATAGACAGACAGGTGGAGACAGTTAGAAACAGACAGGTGGAGAGAGACAGACAGGCAGAAACAGACAGGTGGAGACAGACAGTTACAGATAGACAGGTGGAGACAGACAGGCACAGACAGGTGGAGACAGACATGAAGTGACAGACAGGTGGAGACAGTAAGGTACAGACAGGTGGAGACAGACATGAAGTGACAGACATTAAGAGACAGACAGGTGGAGATAGACAGGTGTAAACAGACAGGTGGAGACAGATAGGAAGAGACAGACAGGTGGAGACAGACAGGAAGAGACAGACAGTTATAGATAGACAGGTGGAGATAGACAGACAGGCAGAAACAGACAGGTGGAGACAGACAGGTGGAGACAGACAGGTACAGACAGGTGGAGACAGACAGGAAGTGACAGACAGGAAGTGACAGACAGGAAGTGACAGACAGGTGGAGACAGACAGGTGGAGACAGACAGGTGTAAAGAGACAGGTGGAGACAGACTGGAAGAGACAGACAGGTGGAGATAGACAGGTGTAAACAGACAGGTGGAGACAGACAGGTGGAGACAGACAGCTGGAGACAGACAGGAAAGGACAGACAGGAAGTGACAGACAGGTGAAGACAGACAGTTATAGACAGACAGGTGGAGACAGACAGATAGAGACAGGTGGAGACAGTTATAGACAGACAGGTGGAGATAGACAGGTGCAAACAGGTGGAGACAGACAGGTAGAGACAGACAGGAAGAGACAGACAGTTATAGACAGACAGGTGGAGACAGTTAGAAACAGACAGGTGGAGAGAGACAGACAGGCAGAAACAGACAGGTGGAGACAGACAGTTACAGATAGACAGGTGGAGACAGACAGGCACAGACAGGTGGAGACAGACATGAAGTGACAGACAGGTGGAGACAGTAAGGTACAGACAGGTGGAGACAGACATGAAGTGACAGACATTAAGAGACAGACAGGTGGAGATAGACAGGTGTAAACAGACAGGTGGAGACAGATAGGAAGAGACAGACAGGTGGAGACAGACAGGAAGAGACAGACAGTTATAGATAGACAGGTGGAGATAGACAGACAGGCAGAAACAGACAGGTGGAGACAGACAGGTGGAGACAGACAGGTACAGACAGGTGGAGACAGACATGAAGTGACAGACATTAAGAGACAGACAGGTGGAAATAGACAGGTGTAAACAGACAGGTGGAGACAGATAGGAAGAGACAGACAGGAAGAGACAGACAGTTATAGATAGACAGGTGGAGATAGACAGACAGGCAGAAACAGACAGGTGGAGACAGACAGGTGGAGACAGACAGGTGGAGACAGACAGGAAAGGACAGACAGGTGGAGACAGACAGGTGGAGAAAGACAGGTGGAGACAGACAGGAAAGGACAGACAGGAAGAGAGTCAGGCAGTGCTGGTCAGGGAGGGATATTCAGGGGATCTGACCTTCTGAAAAGTGTCTTTCTGTCTCCCTGAAGGAAGGACCTGTGTTACTGACTGTTTGACTGGTTCAGGTTGCTAGGTAACATCACTTTGTGATAGTTGGAAGTTTCTAGTTTTGATCTCACACCTGTTCACACCTGTTCTGAACAACTAAGACCTGGCAGGCCACAGTACATGGGGGAACTCAGTCAGGCAGAGAGAGACACAGGTAGAGAGAGGTGGACTTACAGACCTGATGGAGGTCTGAGGTCTATGAAGTCCAGATCAGACCTTTAAGGATCACACCTGAGCATCAGTGTAGTACTACAGTATTACCTCAGTAGTAGTAGTAGTAGTAGTAGTAGTAGTACCTGGAAGCGTATGGAGACCACAGCTCCACAGATCTCCTCTCCCACCATGAACTGCTCTCCCAGCATGGCCAGTATGATGTTCTCCCAGAATCGACTAGCCAGACCTTTACGCAGACGAATGATCCACTTCCCCCCATTGCGGTTCGACTCATCCTGGGGGGTGGGGGTGGGGGTGGGGGTGGGGGTGGGGGGGTTATTACTGCTCAGTAGTGCTGTCGTTGGTTATTGACAGACAGGACGGTGATTTCTTTACTTTGTCTTTGAAGAACTTTTTCATTGTCTGATATCCCAAAAACACACAGTACAGTAACACTATAGCATTATTACTACAGTATTACTGCAGTGTTACTACAGTGACGCTTCAGTATTACTACAGTTACACTACAATATTACCACATCATTACTGCAGAATTATTACAGTATTGTTACAGTATTACTATAGTGACACTATTGTACTATTACTACAGTATTATTACTACACTATTAAAGCATTATTACAGTATTTCTACAGAGACACTACAGTATTATTACAGTATTATTACTGCAATATTATTACAGTATTAGTAGTAGTATCGTGTCGTTACCTCCCACATGGGTTTGATTCCCTCCTTGAACAGATGGAAGTCACTGTGTCCACTCAGATCACCTGGTCGCACAAGGTGACTGTAAAACTTCCAGAACTGCTCCACCTGAAAACACACACACACACACACACACACGTCAGGGGTGATAAACTGTTTGTGACACTGATTTATTTATCTATTGATGACCTGTTGATTGATCAGTGGTATTTCACCTCAACATGATGACAGGTTTTTCTGAGTGTACAGCACTTTATTAGGAACACCACTCTAACACTGGGAACATCCTCTCTCTGTTGACATGATGGGAGAATGGGTGAACAACCAGGTGCTCAGGCGTTCCTAATCAAGTGCTCTGTGTGTGTGTGTGTGTGTGTGTGTGTGTGTGTGTGTGTGTGTGTGTGTGTGTGTGTGTGTGTGTGTGTGTGTGTTTGAGTTAGGGTTGCACGGTATACCGGTACCAGTATAGTAGCGCGATACTAGAGTTTTGAAAACGGTACTATACCAGCATTTAAAAACAAACGGTACTTTCATTTCACTTTATTGAATGCAAATGAATTGGTAAATTGGAGCCTGTCTCTTTAAGCACAGCGAGGCCAGCGAGTGTGACGTAGTTGCCCGAGAGGATGTAAGCCGCCTCCCACGCGCACTCGCATGTTTAGACTGAGGAGGAGAGAGAAACGACAAGTCGCGTCTTAGACAGACGGAGCGGGTTGAAGAAAATACAGTAGATAGAGATGGCAGCTGCAAAAAAAGCCCGAACTTGTGGTTAAAATGGGGCCCGAAGTTCGGTGTGGAAATATTTCGGGTTCAAACCGAACGATAAAGGCGAGCCACTGAACCCAGAAGCACCGCAGTGCAAGCGATGCTACAAAGTGTGTCTCGAAAAAGGAGCCAACACTTCAAACCTGTCGAAACATTTAAAGGACAACCATGCGGACTTGTTCCGAGACTTCAGTCAAGAACGACAGGTGATAATGTTGTTCACCTGTTCACTGCACTGTAATGTCAATGAAAGAAGTACAAAGCCCCTCCCAGCCCAGTAGTAAACCTACAGTGGCCTGCATACAGGGAGCTAAAACATGTCCATGGTTAATAAATATATTTTAAAAATATATTTTTAAGATTAAATTACATTCTTTAAATATTTAAATAACCAATTAAGGCAATACATAATATAATGAAATATTTTTTACGAAAAGTATCGAAATACATATTGGTATCGGTATCGAAACAGAAATTTGGTATCGTGACAACCCTAGTGTGTGTGTGTGTGTGTGTGTGTGTGTGTGTGTGTGTACCGATGCCACGGTGCCAATCTGTCGGATGTTTTGTTCGTAGCTCTGAGAGCTAGCAGGACGACTCGGAGTTCTTCTACTGTACCAGAAAGTGTAGTTATACTGCAGAGGGTGTTCACCTGCACCTGGACACACCTGGCAGACAGACAGGTAGAGAGATAGACAGGTTAATGTTCACCTGCACCTGGACACACCTGGCAGACAGACAGGAATACAAACAGGTAGAGAGACAGACAGGTCTGTTATGATCTGGTGACGTTAAATAAGATTGAAATTGAAACCTTGCGTCGGTTGTTGTTGTTGTTATTGTTGGTCCCGTCACCGTTGTCATAGCAACACTCTGACTCCTCCTGGTCCTCCTCGTCTCTTGGACTGAAACACAAACAGGAAGTGTCTCTGTGAGCATCACACCCAGCGACACTTGAGCTGTATTAACTTCTGTATCTGTGATAATTAGATCGAAACATGTATTGATCAATACATGTATTGATCAGAGACAGTTTAATTATTAGACCACAGGGTGAATTAATAATGTTAAACCCATAGTACATCACTTCTGACACTAGGGGGCTCTGAATGAAAATCACTAAAGACTCTGTGAAGGAGCATTGGATCATGAGAGTTGTTGTTGCTGCCTTGAGTAGATTCATACTCATGCATGGTGTTCACCTGGACCACCTTTAATATGCTAATGAGTGTCACTACACCTACCTCACCTTTAATATGCTACTGAGTATTATTACAACTGGACCAGCTTTAATATGCTACTGAGTGTCAATACACCTAAGTCACCTTTAATATGCTAATGAGTATTATTACAACTGTGGAAAAATGAAAGCGATCAAGCAGTAAGTCATGAAACAGAGAAACTTCTGTGAGTGTGAATAAATGCTGCTTTCACAAACTAACCACAACATGTCAATGAACATTCAGATCTTAATAAATCTAACTTTAACTCCAGTTTGACTGACACTGATTTAAACAACAAACAGAAATTAACATCATTTAAAGTCTGCACTCATTGAGCAGGTCGCAGTAAAAGTACCTTTACAACACTGAAATACTGCAGTATTTAAACAGAGTCTGACTTTATCCGGTGAATTGTAATCTGAGGCTAACTGTTAGCCGTTAGCTGTCAGTGTTCCGGTAGTTTACCGTTAATTTACCGGTTTGTTGTGAGTCTTACCGCTCCAGCTGGTTCATCACTCCTCCGTCACCCTCTCTTTATTCACCTTTATTCACTTATTCTATTTTTTCCTTCTTCTGTTTCTACTCATGCGGCTGTGGCGAGGTTACAGCTGCTGTCACTGCGCATGTGCTGCAGCGGCGGACGACGGGAAGGGAAAAGGGACAAGGTAAAATTGTATTTTTTTTATCGCGTTTTTTAGTTTAACGTTTCAGAGTAGAAAAAAGTAAAAGCTGATTAAATTTAATTTAATTTAACATTGAAACAATTCACAGAGGAAACTGAAGCTGTTATTCTATAAATGTTAAATTTATATAAAGATTTATTTCTTATATTTTTATAAACATCACTTTGTCTTTACAGAACTCCACAATAACATGAGATAAACCCAACAGACTCCAGATCAGTGTGTGTGAATATCTGACAACAGCTCGTTTACTAGATAACTCTATATAATTTTATCTATCTATCTATCTATCTATCTATCTATCTATCTATCTACTAATGTTAATACTGTTGTAGTTCCAGGTGTCACCAGCGGGTGGCGCAGCTGTCTCTCTCATCAGTCTCAGCTGACTCTCCTGGAACCTCCCGGTCCTGAGCCTGGCTCTCAGTGTAAACAAAGGGGTGGGCCTGGTAATTTATGAATCATAAGCAGCTCTGTTTCTGATTGGCTGTTGATGTTAAAGTTAAAGTAAAGAGTTGGGACTTTCCACAGACGTTGCTGATCACATTACTGCTGTGGTTTATATGATATTACTAACAGTGTAGATCTGGGTGTTCATCCTGTTTCTAATCTTCTCTTTCCTGTCTTTTTTTTTTCCATTTGTTTTAATTTTATTTAATTATGTCTGTTTTTATTTTTATTTTTTGTGTCTGTTTTATTGTTGCTCCCTCTCTGAAGCCTAAGAATTGTCTGAACTGAAACATGTGACAGTTAAAGAGACATATAGTGCTGTTATAGTGATGTTACAGTGTTGTCACTGTGTTGCGTTACAGTGTTGTGGTACAGTGTTGCCCTGACGACTGATGATTCATCAGCAGCTGGTATTTCTGATGGCTGCTGATCCTGAAGTTCAGGCGCTGCAGGGAAACTGCAAGCTGTGTTTAGTGTTTACTGTCACAGTCACTGATTTGTCCTCCAAGAGCTGAGTGTTCCTGACTTTACAGAGACACCTGAAGGCAGTGTGTGGTCACACTGGTTTGGTGGGAAGCAGAAGGAGGAAACTGGATATAAAACTGATCTCCAGTCTGTTCACATGACCGTGAAACACAGCATAGCTGATTAAGAATCAGAGTGATGATGAACCTCAGGCAGGTCAAAGATAAATTTAACATTCATGTTGTGGATTGAGGGAATGTTTGGAAAGCAGTGTACAGTCCTTAAGGTTTTCACAGGACTGAATAATTACAATAAACCCAATGGTAAACAAATAACAATAATGGTAAACTTTATTTGTATAGCACCTTTCATACAGAAATGTAGCACTAAGTGCTTTACAACAAAAGTATGAACTGCACCAAGTGCTTCACATGAAAAGAAAAAGAAGAGACGTAAAATGAACATAAAACATTAAAAGCATTGATCTTGTCACAGTGTGGTGAGGTTGTCTTGTCCTGTCATTTCCTGTTTTATTTTGAAAAGTAATTCTCCTCTCGTTTCAGGTCACTTGCCCTTCCTCATGTGTCTCAGTCTGATTGCCCTAAGTGTTTCCACCTGTCCCCTATTTCCCTCCATGTGTTTAAATAGTCTGTGTTCCCCTGGTCTTATGCCAGAGTGTCTTTGTTCTCGTCCTGCACCTGAGCCTTTTGTCCACGTCCACAGCCACAGCCACAGTAGTTGCCAAAGTAAGCTTTCTGAACCTCGAGAAGAGTGATTTTTTTGTAACAGGAAGCCAGTGCAGAGCAGTCAAAACTGGACTGATGTGCTCTTGGTACTCTTGGTTCTGGTTAATAGCCGAGCTGCAGAGTTTTGAATAAGCTGCAGTCTCAGTGTTTTTTTTTTCAGGAGCCCAGTAAAGCGTACATTGCAATAATCAAGTCGGCTTGAAATGAAGGCATGGATCAAACTTTTAGCATCTGTTTGGTTTATAAATGGCTGTACTTTAGCTTTTTCTAAGGTTGAAAAATAGTTTTTGTCACCTTCTGGCACCTCCAAGATAATGCCAAGACTTGTAACCTAAGATTTAACAGCATTTCTCTTATAGTTTTGGGGCCAACCAGTAGGATTTCAGTTTTGTCCTCAGTTAACTTCCACCATCACTACATCACCACTTCCATTCTCATATTCATACATATGTTGTGGCTTTTTAAGTCCACCAGAGGACGCCAATTTAAAATCTTCATATATAAAGGCCTTGGTTTTTCAGTTTTACAGATAAGTGAATGACACAGCTCCTGATGTGTGAAGAGAGGTGAAGATGCTTCTGTTTAAAATGACTCCAAACAGAAACTACCTGTAAGTACATACCTGTCGCAGGTGAGTCCTGACTGTGGCTCAAACAAAACACGGCACACCTGTTGAGCTTTTATTTTGAAATAAAAGGATAATCCATGAAAACACTGGCAGTCGGACATTAATAAGTGCTTCACACCTGGATCCTGAAGTGTGATGTCACACATCAGGCCCTGCCCCCAGGTGACATGTTGTAAAGTTCAGTTTAAAAAGTCAGAACAAAGCTTTATAACCATATATGGGCTTGGAGGCTCTATGGGACTTCTGATTGGCTGAAGCAGCTGTCCGTGGGCGTCGCTCTGCAGTTAATCCTCGTAACATTTTTAGAAAAAAATCATCATAAAGACAAAAGGTTGAGAGAAAAAACTGATAAAAAGTCTCTTAGAATCAAACAGGATCAATAGTTATCACAAATCAATATTCAACATTAAAAAACTGATCACATCAGTTACATTAATCAATCATCAATACATCAGTTAACAAAACAATCAATAATATTAATCACATGGAAACAAACACATCTTGTCTGCTCACTTCATCACTATGGTAACCAGCACAGTCGATGATGTCATAAATCAATAAATGGATCGGCATGCAGCAGGGGCTCAGGACTAGACCACTGCACACGTTGTCATGGTTACTGACAGGTGTGGGGGCAGGGCCTAATCTGACCTCTGACCTGAACAGAAACACCTTCACATTTAAAAAATGGGAATCATCACCCTTTACCCGTCTGAGTGAAACCCTGCCCCCGAAGGCTGGTAGCCAATGAAAGAGGGTAGGAGTTTCCACTGATGCTATGCTATGCTAACTCAACCTAGTCACAATTTATTGTTCCAGTGCAACAGCTGAGTTAACTAATAACTTACTATGGGTTAGAGTGCACCAGCTCAGCTAACAAGCTAGTAGTGTTAACTAGCCTTGCATGATTTATCAGAAGCTGTGCACAAGATGCTAACAAAGAGCTGATCCAGCTAACGGCTAATGAGCAGCTGATTGGTTCAGATTGTCGTCTCAAGACTTTGATCCCTGATAAAACTCCATGATATGTCAGTTCAATCAAAAAATCAGTTGAAACTGAATTCAGATCAGAAATTATTCACGTCTGATTTAGTTGAAGACGTTAGTGATCAGCTGTGGACAGAAACTTTCCATTAATCAGCCGAAAAGATCAAAAGACAAATCAACATGTTCTTTACATTTTAAAATAATAAACATCTTAGGTCAATGGTTCCCAACCTGTGGGCCGGGGACCACTGGTGGGCTGCGAAGGTATTGCAAGTGGCACAAAAAGTAATCTGGAAAACAGAACAATTTTAGTGAAAAGATGTAAATAAAATATATAATTAATGTTTTTAAATGTTTTGCAGCCTGAGCCCTGAGTTGGAAAAGTTTGGGAACCACTGTCAAAATACTATTTTGAAACTAGAGCCATAATTTTATGAGAAAAAGTTGTAAAACCTTCAGAAATACAATGATAATATTGTGAGAAAAGAGCTGCAATATTTCAAATGTCAAGCAGTGATTTTAGAAGGAAACATAAAACCAAGTCCTGAGAAATGTCATAAAATTTTGACAAAAAAGTCAGAGAAAAACATTTGTTACATTTCAATGAGAAAAACGTCATATGATCCTGTTGGTACAAACTGCAGATATTTCTGAAATTAGTTTTATCATCACAGTTTGATCCTGTTTGATTTTAACTTAACCAGAAACATGATTGGTCACTCTGGTCTGATCTCAGTACATTGTCTCCGCCTCACAGCTGGTCAGCTCTGCCTTCCAATTGGTCAGAACTCCTGATTGTCATAATATAATAATAAGTACTGATCAGTTATTGGAGGTTGTATTGCTCTCAGGGTGACCACAGTGTTCACTTTGCTGGTTTCAATAAAGCTGGTTTCATTTAAATTCTCCAAACAAACATCAGTTTATAAAGTTACAGCTGATTCGCAATAAAATTTGATTCAAATGTACGATACAGCAATAAAGTGTTTTTCTTTTAAAAAGCTCCGTCTGTATTTAGAGCAGCTAGCAGCGCTAACAGGCTTACTGTAGCAGCGACTGGAAGACATTTATGACATCGTCGTCACTTTCATCTTTTTCCATTATCAACATCATCATCATCATCATCATCATCATCATCTTTTCTCAGCATGCCTATGGCATTCTCTACAGCCCCTCTGACCTATGACCCTGAGATTCAAGTTGCTATGACAAACATCCTACCAACACGACACTGTGACAATAAAACCTGCAACAGACACCTTCATCATCATCCTCATCATCCTCATCATCAAAGAATAGTGCAGTAAACACGTGTGTATGCTTGTGTGTATAGATCAGTGCTCGCTGACATGTGTCTGATGGTGTGTGTTTTATATAAATGTGTTATTTATAAATGTGTGTTATATATTAATGTGTATAGATCAGTGCTCGTTGACGTGTCTGATGGTGTGTGTGTTTAATATAAATGTGTGTTATATATAATGTATTATATATAAATGTGTGTTATATATAATGTGTTATATATAAATGTGTGTTATATATAATGTGTGTTATATATAAATGTGTGTTATGTATAAATGTGTATAGATCAGTGCTCGTTTGGCATGTGTCTGATGGTGTGGAAGATCCAGTCCATCTTGGTGCTCCAGCCTCCATGATGAGCATCGTTCATCTGTTTGGTGAAATACTCCAACGCCTCCTGCTGGCTCTTCTCTG
Organism: Seriola aureovittata; assembly: GCF_021018895.1. Lineage (NCBI taxonomy): Eukaryota > Metazoa > Chordata > Actinopteri > Carangiformes > Carangidae > Seriola > Seriola aureovittata. The sequence goes on along the minus strand of NC_079386.1, from coordinate 19,908,147 downwards.
AGAGACAGACAGGTGAGACACAGTGAGACAGACAGAGACACAGACAGGTAGACAAACACATGGAGGCACAGTGAGACACAGAGACACAGAGACACGGACAGGTAGATAGACACATGGAGACACAGTGAGACAGACAGAGACACAGACAGGCAGAGGGTCCACCACCACCACCACACCCCACCCCCCACCCCAGTGTCTGTCTCACCCAGGGCCAGCGTTTTCCTCAGGTAGGCGATGTCATCAAAGCTCTGGAGCTCGGGCATGCCGCAGCCCAACAGGAGGGAGAACAGGTTGATGAAGAGGCTGGCGTGCTGACGGATGGCCAGGTAGGCTTTATAACACATCTCCTGGAACCTGACACAGACAGACAGGTAAAGAGAGAGTGAACCAAACAGAGAGTGAGACAGCAGGACCAGCATCAGACAGGTGAAGGGCGGCTGAGACCTCTCAAACTCCTTGGTCTTGGTGGACTCCTGCACTCCTTTACTGATGACGATTAGGAAGTCCTGCGTCAGGACGAAGGGAACTCGCTCCCTCTTGTAGCCGAACTTCTTCTTCTTGTGATCCAGGAAATGACCAAAGTCGATGTGGAACAACTGGAGGAGGAAGAGGAGGAGTCAGGAGGAAGCTCTAGACCGGTTTCCGGATCGACGGGGGACTGACTCACCTGTCCGTTCTCCTTCACCATGATGTTGGAGTTGTGTCGGTCTCCGATTCCCAGGATGAACGTCGCCACGCAGTAACCTGCACAGGACCGGGTGAACAGGTCGATGGCCCGGTCATACCTGAGAGTGTTGGAGACAGGTGTTTAGACAGACAGACAGACAGACAGACAGACAGGTGTTCAGAAAGACAGGAGGACAGACAGGTACTGACGCCTCCCCCCGGTTCTTGTCTTTGATCCAGTGGTGCAGGGTGTTGGAGTTGAACTGCAGCGCCCCCTTCAGGCCTCCTTTACACTGGATCTGCATGATGGTGAAACTGTTCTTCACCACCTCGATCAGACCCACACAGTCCCCGATGGACAGGCAGCCGTACGGCAGCATGCTGACACACATTAAACACACACACGCGCTCGGTTAGCCAAGTGTGTGATGATGTCACAGCTACAGTCGCTGATGATGTCACGGGTTCTCACCGCAGGTCCAGGCCCTGGTTCTGCCAGATGTTCTCCATGATCTTAATGATCTGCAGAGTAAGCATGTCCTGACGCAGGTCTGCAACACATTACCCACAACCCCCCGGGAGAGTTCTGCTGTTAGCACAGTTAGATACTGAAATCAACGTTATCGTTAGTGCCGAGCTAGCTACCGTCTCCGTTCTTGAAGATGATTTCGTTGTTGGTGAAGAGCAGCTCGGACATGATGTCGGGGTTCTCCCAGTTCAACCACAAGGGGCGCTTCGCTGAGGACATGATCCGGCACTCTTCCAGTCTAAAGACACAGATTTACTTTACTATCAGTCAGGTAATTCATCAGTCAACCTGTCAGTCAGTCAGTGAGTCAGTCAGTTAATTCATCAGTCAGTCAGCCAGTTAATTAGTCAGTCAGTCAGTCAGTCAGTTAATTAGTCAGTATGTTAGTTGGTTACCTGAGGTTTCCCAGCTGGTGAACAGGGTTCAGAGGAGACACAAATCCCTGCAGAGCCTCCATGTAATCTGGACGAGACATATGTTCAACCAGGAACTTCATCTGAGTCTGACAACCAATCACAGCACAGCAACATGTCACCATCAGCCAATCACAGTTCATGACATCATTCAGCAGAGAAACAAAGACAGTCTGCGTTTTCATACTTTCTGTGTCTCGTCCTTCTTCTCCTGTTTCAGTGTGTCGGTCAGGTTCACCAGTTTATCCATGGCCTCAACCTGCACACACACACACACACATACACAGACACACACACACACACACGCACACACACACACACACACACACACACACACACACACGCACACAAACACACACACAGACACGCACAAATACACACACACACACACTCACACACATGCACGTACACACACACAGACACACGCATGCACACACACACACGGACACACACACACACACAAACATGGAAAGAAAAGATCCATCATTCATCTATGTGTTCAGGTGTGTCAGTGCTCAGTGTGTTCAGGTGTGTCAGTGCTAACCTGTCTGTTCAGGTGTTTCAGGTACATGCCACAGGCTCTGCAGAAAGCTTCCAGCAGCAGACCGAAGCGACGGGACACTGTCTTATTGTGCATCTCTGACCTGTGAAAACAGAAAGCACAGGTGAACAGGAAAGACACGCAGGTAAACTTTACTGATTTGAACTGTTCCTTCACTCCAGACGCCATGTCACTCACTTGAGATGCCAGAAGAAGAAGTGTCCTATCCTTTGATTGGTCAGAGCTTTCTTTATGAGGAAACGAGCCAGAGGATTGTCCAGGTACATCTCATACTTCAACACCTGCAGACACAATTTAGATTCTCTCCTGACACTCAAAGCAAATCAGCTGAAAGAGCGTTGATCAGCAGTCAGCAGTTTAATTATATAAATATGGTCACATGGTACAAACAGGTAGAACAGGTGACTTGTGTATAAGTCACGTTACAGGTACATGAGGGTGTCATTCCAATTCTGTCTTTCCTATGATGACCTACGCAGAGAAAGGTGTTATGGGTAACTGGAGGTCACGGAAGAGCTGACCTGCACTTTAAGACCAATGAAAGTCCTCAGTCAAACTGAATGTTTTCTCTTGAATCCTCTTCACAAAGTTTCTGTGGCTGACGTCCCTTCTCATGGACAATTGTGCTTACAATAGCCACAGCGATTGGCTGGAGGGACTGGGCCAGTGAAAGACCATGGAAACTTCCAGTAATAAATAAAACAGCAGTGAGAAATAAACAAATATTAGATTAAAGGTGCTGTTTTTCACTGTCATGGAGGTGTTGTGAAGTAGATCTCATGTCTGTTAGTGAGAAGGCAGCACATGCAGATCTACAAGCTGCAGGATATCAGTGTTGACAGGACAGGAGTCGTATTTCCTGTCAGCAAGGGAGTGAAGCTGTTCCCAACGTTACTTAAAAGCCTCATCATTTCTCAGCTGAGCGGTCCCAAACGACAGCTCGTTACCAGCTACGTTACAAGCCAGACAGGTAGGAGGTAACACCTTCCTCTGCCCCTCCCATACCTGTTCATTCACAGGTGTCAGAGTCATGAACTCAATCAAACACTGATCATCATTAATAATACTGAACAATCAATTTACACAAACTACAGTCCCAGTCTCACACATGCAGCAGGAGGTGACTCGTACCTGTACCAGGAGGCGACTCGTGACTCGTACCTGTACCAGGAGGCGACTTGTGACTGAACCAGGAGGCTACTCGTACCTGTACCAGGAGGCGTACCTGTACCTGTACCAGGAGGTGACTCGTGACTTGTACCAGGAGGTGACTCGTACCTGTACAAGCTGCAGCAGGTACTGCGACAGCTTGTCGTCCGTTAGGCCTTGCACCAGGCAGCGTAGAGCGAACTCTCTGACCATTGGATCAGGAAAGTTACAGTCCAACAACTCCAGAGCCGACTCGGGCTCCATCAGAGGCCACTCCTTCAACAAACAGTACATCTGTGGGGGAGGGGGAGGGGGAGGGGGAAGGGGGGGAGGAGGAGGAGGAGGAGGAGGAGGTGGGGGAGGAGGTGGGGGAGGAGGAGGGGAGGGGGAGGAGGGGAAGACACGTGACTGATGAGTTAAACTGCAGTGGTTAAAGAACCATCCTGACCGTGTCAATGTGGTTTGTACCTGGGACACTTCGTCTCTGGAGTTCCATTTGACGGACAGAAGCAGCTTAGGAAGAGACTCTGGGATGTTTACAGAGTAATGTCTGCAAAGAGAGAGAGACAGGAAGAGAGACAGGTACACAGACAAACAGGTAGGGAGACAGGTAGACAAGGACAGACAATAGAACAGAGATAAAGGTAGAAACAAATAGAGACAGAGACAGAAACACAGGTGTAGACAAGTAGAGTCCAGAGAAGAGACCAGAAAAGAAACATGAGGTAAAGAAAAAGATAGGTAAAGACAAAGGAAAGACAAGGATGAGACAGGTAAAGACAAACATGGAGACACAGATAGACGCAGATATGTAGAGGTAATGACAGGTAGAGACAAAGGTAGAGACAAAATAGAAGACACACTGTACACTGTCCACATGATAACCCACCCTTCACACATGTGTCCACTTTAAGCCCCGCCCTCACCTGTGTCTCCAGAGGAAGTCCTTCTCCTGTTCTGACAGCTCGTAGAGAGGATCTTTGGAGCAGAGAGAACGAAGCTGCTCTGCATCACCTGCTGAAACACTGCTGTCGCAGGCCAGACGACTGCTCTGAGACAGAGAGACGGGTTGACTATACGCCATTATGTTTCCAGTCTGTGGCAGTAGTTGTATATATATAGTATATATGTACAGTATATGTACTGTATATATAAATATATATATATATATATATACTGTATGTTACCAGTCCGTGGCAGTAGTTGTAGCCCAGCTCTCTGCTGATGGTCCAGTTGGCATGCTCTTCTATCTGCTGCTCGTCAGGAAACACAACAGTCTGATTAAACCAGGAGAATTCCAGCTCCACACAGGGCGTCTCCTGCAGAGGACACCGCCATCAATCACTTATCAATCGGCTGCATCACCATCAATCATGTCTTCACAGACAGGCAGAGACGCTGACAGGTAGACACAGGTGTGTGTACCTTGTTGGGATTTGAACCGGCGACCCCGATGGGATTGAGGAGGTCCTCGAGGCCGTGAGGGACGGGCCAGAGACCGAGAGCCACCTTACCCGAAACCAGAATGTCCTTATAGTCAAATAGGTTGACGTTCCCCCAGGCCAGTGGACAGTGCTCCTGATAGACAGACAGGTGAGAGACAGACAGGTGAGAGACAGACAGCTTCATTCAGCTCATTCCTAATGAGTCTCTGTTTCCTTGTCTCTGTCCTCTCCTACCTCCTTGGCTCCTTTCCTTCCCTTCACAGAGCAGATAGACAGGCAAAGTCTGGCTGAGCGAGGGAGGTCAGCCAGGTAGATGTCATAGGTGAGCCACTCGTTCCACCTGCAGACAGACAGACAGGTGACAGACAGACAGGTGGGAGATCAACAAGTGAGAGAGAGACAGGTGTGAAAACAACAGATCAGAGACAAACGTGGGAGAAAGACAGGTGAGAGAACGACAGGTGGGAGAGAGACAGGTGGGAGACTGACAGGTGAGAGAACAACAGGTGAGAGAATGACAGGCGGGAGACAGACAGGTGGGAGACAGACGGGTCAGCGACAGACAGGTGGGAGACAGACAGGTGAGAGACAAACAGGTGGGAGAATGACAGGTGGGAGATAGACGGGTGGGATAAGCAACAGGTGAAAGAAAGACAGGTGAGAGACAGAGAGGTGGGAGAACAACAGGTGGGAGACAGACGGGTGGGAGACAGACAGTTGAGAGACAGACAGGTGGGAGAACAACCGGTGAGAGATAGACGGGTGGGAGACAGACAGTTGAGAGACAGACAGGTGGGAGAACAACAGGTGAGAGATAGAGGGGTGGGAGACATACAAGTGAGAGAATGACAGGTGAGAGACTGGCAGGTTGGAGACAGACGGGTGAGAGACAAACAGGTGGGAGACAGACAGGTGAGAGACAGACAGGTGGAAGAACAACGGGTGAGAGACACACAGGTGGGAGACATACAAGTGAGAGAACGACAGGTTGGAGACAGATGGCTGAGGGACAGACAGGTGGGAGAACAACACGTGAGAGACAGACAGATGGGAGACAGACAGATGGGAGACAGACAGGTGAGAGAGAGACAGGTGAGAGAAAGACAGGTGGGAGACAGACAGGTGGGAGACAGACAGGTGAGAGACAGACAAGTGGGAGACAGGTGGGTGAGAGACAGACAGGTGGGAGACAGACGGGTGAGAGACAGACAAGTCGGAGAACAACAGGTGACAGACAGACGGGTGGGAGACATACAAGTGAGAGAATGACAGGTGAGAGACTGGGAGGTTGGAGACAGACGGGTGAGAGACAAACAGGTGGGAGACAGACAGGGGAGAGACAGACAGGTGGAAGAACAATGGGTGAGAGACAGACAGGTGGAAGACATACAATTGAGAGAACGACAGGTTGGAGACAGACGGCTGAGAGTCAGACAGGTGGGAGACAGACAAGTGGGAGATAGACGGGTGAGAGACAGACAGGTGAGAGACAGACAGGTGGGCTGTGTACCTGGGGTTGGAGCAGGGGACTCTCTGTGTGTTGACGTTGTCACACAGTGGCTCTCCACCATGATAGATACCTGTCCTCACATAGATCTACAAACACAGACTGGAACTGTTAGTCTCACACACACACAGGACCAAGGTAACCACGGTAACTAGGGTAACCACACCTTGTCGATGTCCCTGATGTTGACGTTGACGTAGGTGGCGCAGAGCAGCCGGACCCTTAGCAGAGTGTTGAAGGCCCACAGGGAGCGAGGAGGACACCCGTCTCCTCCTCCTGGACAGGGAGACGGCTGAGGAGTCCGACGACTGAAACACAAACAACACACGTCCTCAACCTGCCACAGGACACCTGTACCAGCTCTTGATTGGCTGGGACACATGCGTGACAGACTGGCTGTCGTACCTGTACGAAGGTGTGACGAAGCCGGACGCAGGAAGCTGAGAGTAGAGACTGTCTTTGGAGACGAGCATCAGGTGAGGGAGACGACCCACGATGATACAGGACCGGATATACTGCAGACAGACAGGTGGAGACATGAGACAGGTGGGGAGATAGAGACAGGTGGAGAAAGTTGGAGACAGGTGGAGACAGTTGGAGAGAAAGAGACAGGTGGAGACAGTTGGAGACATTTGGAGACAGTTGGAGAGAGAGAGGCAGGTGGAGGCATGAGACAGGTGGAGACAGTTGGAGAGAGAGAGACAGGTGGAGACATGATACAGGTGGAGACAGGGAGGCAGGTGAAGAGAGAGACAGGTGGAGACATGAGACAGGTGGAAACATGATACAGGTGGAGACAGTGAGGCAGGTGAAGAAAGAGACAGGTGGAGACATGAGACAGGTGGAAACATGATACAGGTGGAGACAGTGAGGCAGGTGAAGAAAGAGACAGGTGGAGACATGAGACAGGTGGAGACATGACATAAGTGGAGACAGATGGAGCCAGGTGAAGAGAGAGACAGGTGGAGACAGTGAGGCAGGTGAAGAGAGAGACAGGTGGAGACAGTGAGGCAGGTCATCAGTGACGGTTTGTGTTTTAACCGTGAGGTCGTTACCTTGTATTGACTGAGAGGATACTTCTCCAACAGGTACTCATCACAGCCACACACCTGAGGAGACAGACAGGTAGACAGGTGTACCTTCAGGATGTACTGGCCCTCGTACTCCTGGATACAGACAGGTAGACGGACAGGTAGACGGACAGGTAGACAGACGGACGGACAGACAGACAGACACACACACACAGGTGTACCTTCAGGATGTACTGGCCCTGGTACTCCTGGACACAGAGGCGGAGCTGCTGAGGTGACAGGTGCATCGAGCGGCTCTTCTTCCTGATGGACTCGGCGATGAGCTGCTCAGGTAAGCTGTCATGACTCACCTGTGCACAGACACAGATACGACAGAATGTTCTGTTTGTTCTTGCTACAGTCAGGAGATCGTCTGACTGATTTCTCTCTCATGTGGAGGAAGACTTCGGCGCCCCCCAGTGGCCTTGTCAACAAACACATGTTGACCTTCGTATGAAATAAAGGTCAGGTCTTAACCTGGGACTCATCACAATCTACCTACACCCAGAACCCACCTGAAGGCTCAGCCTACTTCCTGGGTCACTCCCCGCTGCCTGCTGTGTCTGTCTTCATATTAACGGCGTACGTTCGTTATATGAATCAGAGCAAATTAACCAGCGCTCTGAAATGAGCTGCTTCCTTCAGGTCTTCAGGGTTCACGCCTGACGTCCTGATGTCTCACAGGACAGACACAAAACAGGATTTACCTTCAGGGTGTACTTCTGTTTGGAGTTGGACGGAGACACGATCACCCAGATGGTCACAATCAGCCTCCCTGCAGGGAGACAGGTAGAGACAGAGAGAGACGGGTACAGAGACAGAGGAAAAGAGAGACAGGTACAGAGACAGAGAGAGAGACAGAGAGGTAGATATAGATAGGTAGAGAGACAAGTACAGAGACAGAGAAGAAGAGACAGAGAGAGAGACAAGAACAGAGACAGAGAAGAAGAGACAGAGAGAGAGACAGGTACAGAGACAGACAGGTAGAATGTTATCGTCCTTCATTTTGACGTTCTCTGTCCTCTCAGACTCCTCTCATGGATGGACGTCCACATGGACTCTCAGTGTCACTCATTGTCCATGTGGACGTCCATCCATGAGGCCTCCAGGAGTCTCGGGCCCTGGCTTGTGTCCTGACCTGTGTCCAGGACTTTGCTGTGTTTGTGAGGACTGTTGTGCTGACTGCCCCCCTCCCTTTAGAAATGTCAGGTCCCTCCTCAGCCTGTTTCTGATCTTTACACATTCAGAGTAAATTCAACTGAAGTCTCAAGAAAATAGTGATGATATCAGGATTAGATTTTTTAACAGTTGGTGGAGCTGAGTCTCCAGCTGCTGCCATTAAACCACCACAGAAGAAGATGAGCTAACTGGTGAGCTCACTGGTGGGCGGAGTTGCCATCAGAGCGCTTGTCTCATGAGTCACACGGGCAGGTCAATCTCAGGGAGTACCTTTGTCCAGCTTGCTGTAGATGTGCTGGGGGAGTTGGGGGCTAGACTCCACGTTGGGGGGGTACACATAGAGGGCCTGGCTGTGGGCCCCTCCCCCCTCCCTCTCCTCCATGGCCTCTCTGCACACACTCAGTATGGCGCGCCGGAAGTCCTGAATCTCCGGGTCCTTCATCATCTCAAACTCACAGACCGGCATCCCGATGGCAAATCCTGCAGGCAGTGAGGGTGTTAGTGTGTGTGTGTGTGTGTGTGTGTGTGTGTGTGTGTGTGTGTGTGAGTGTGTGTGTGTGAGTGTGTGTGAGTGTGTGTGTGTGTGTGTGTGTGTGTGTGAGTGTGTGAGTGTGTGTGTGAGTGTGTGTGAGTGTGTGTGTGTGTGTGTGTGTGTGTGTGTGTGTGTGTGAGCGTGTGTGTGTGTTGTGTGTGTGAGTGTGTGTGTGAGTGTGTGTGTGTGAGTGTGTGTGAGTGTGTGTGTGAGCGTGTGTGTGTGTGTGTGTGTGTGAGTGTGTGTGTGTGTGTGTGTGTGTGTGTGTGTGAGCGTGTGTGTGTGCGTGTGAGTGTGTGTGTGAGTGTGTGTGTGTGTGTGTGTGTGTGTGTGTGTGTGTGTGTGTGTGTGTGTGTGTGAGTGTGTGTGTGTGAGTGTGTGTGTGTGTGTGTGTGTGTGTGTGTGTGTGAGCGTGTGTGTGTGTGTGTGAGCGTGTGTGTGTGTGTGTGTGAGTGTGTGTGTGAGTGTGTGTGTGTGTGTGTGTGGTGTGTGTGTGTGTGTGTGTGTGTGTGTGTGAGTGTGTGTGTGTGTGTGTGTGTGTGTGAGTGTGTGTGTGTGTGTGTGTGTGAGTGTGTGTGTGAGTGTGTGTGTGTGTGTGTGTGTGTGTGAGTGTGTGTGTGAGTGTGTGAGTGTGTGTGTGTGTGTGTGTGGGTGGGGGGGGGGGGCAACGACTCTGGGAGATGGAGTTTGGTGAGTGATGAGCTCCTCAGGGTGATAATCAGTGAGGAGGTGTTGGATGTAGGTGGCCTGTCCTCTGGAGCTACAGTACTCCTCTTTGGTCCTGATGGGTCCAGACAAACCCAAACCACAGCCTGAGAACCAGTCCGGACCTGGATCCCTTCAATCCTCTTAGCCCCGCATTGGGACCCGAGCTGGACGGACCCTGTCTGGGCCTGTCATCACAGTCGGCTCCTGAACAAGACGGTTTTCAAACCAAACAGTTCTTCTGGTCAGCCCTCCATATTAGTCCTGTCAGAATCAAAATACTCTCATCTCTCACGCGACCAGGGTCTCCTCCCTCCTCACTATCCAGGGAGTTTTCTGTCTTTCAGAGCAAGTGCAATGCATGATGGTCTATATTGTTTGGTTAGTGACCATCGCTGTGTCTGAAAACCCTCACTACTCTCTCTATAGTCACTATATAGTGAGTTCTCCATGTTGCAGTGCTGTCTGAATGTACAGTGAGAATTATTATACCCTATATAGTGGACTCATAGTATCCCACAATGCATTATGAAAAGTTCCAACCAAACAATATATCCCATCATGCATTGTATTCATGCTGAAAGAAAGAGAAAATGACCTGAGAATCTGAAAGTGTTTTTACCAATGAGCTCTACACTGAACTCCCTGGAGGAGGGAGTAGGGAGGAAAGAGGAGGGAGGAGGGTGGGAGGGATTTAAGACACAACCCATCAGTTGTACACTACTTTTCATAGTGCATTGTGGGATACTATGAGTCCACTCTATAGAGTATAATATTTATCACTGTACATTCAGACTGCACTACAAGAGGAGAACTCACTGTGTAGTGACTACAGAGGGAGTGATGTCAGACACAGCCTCAGTGTCATGTTTGATGAGCAGCTCACCTCGTGGTTTTTGTGTCTTTGTTCGAAACAACATCAGAAACATCAACTCCCTTCACATAGTGAGACCCTGACTGATGGTCTGTGATCACCTGTCACTCTGCTGCTCGTCGACCTCCGCTGTCAACCACGACCCCTTGAGTCAGGTTCAGTCTCTGAAGCTGCTTCAGAGAGACTTCTGGGTCTGACCAGAGACCTCAGGTTCTATCAGAACCTGTTGACGTCTCTTCAGAGAGAACCTCCTCTCTGACCCTCTAACACCCTGACACGTCTGACCAGCTCTGACTTCACGTGATCTCCTTCACTCATCAAACACATGTCGGTCCTGACACCACGGTCTGAAGCTGCACTGATGACCCTCACTGAGTCTCTGAGGATGAAAGAGTCACATGAGGAAATGTTACATGTGTTACCTTCCAGCTGCAGCATCTGTTCCCTCTTAATCATACACTAAATGAGGAACTAATGACTTTAGAGTTCCTGTTAGAACCACAGCAGGCCACCACATCTTGGAGTATCATCTGATGGTGGATGAGGAGGTGACTGACCAATGAGCTGACTGATGAAACGTTATGACAGGTGATGACAGGTGACATCCGGTGAGGTGTGTCCTACCTATCTCTCGGTTCAGGATCTTCTCCTCCCGGTTGCCCAGCGGCTCAATAACCTTCAGTATCGGGTGAAACAGTCGGAGGTCGCACAGCCGCCTTGTCTCGTCGTAAAACTCTTCCCTCTCTGCTTCCTGGGTTACACCCACAAAGATGTAACACGACTCCTCCTGGCCAATCACAGAGCAGAGATTTATCACTGTTCATCATGGAGGAGGTGGGTCAAAGGTCATACTGAGTGTACCTGCAGCAGGTGGTACAGCGGGTACTTCCTCGCCTCCGTGAACAGCTGCTGCTTGATGCTAATGAGCGGAGTTTCTCTGAGACACTCGAGACTGACCATCATCCCTAGAACACAGCAGGACACCATCAGAGACCAGACCGGAGCTGTCCAGACCAGACCAGCCAGGACCAGACTGGACCAGACCAGACTAGTATGGACCGGACTGAACCGGACTAGACCAGACCAGACTAGAAACAGTGTCATACCATTAGGTAGGCAGCAGTCCACCAGGATGCGGGGGGGCATCAGGTGGAGTCCCCATAGTTCCCCTGACGATGGCCTTGGTGCCATGGCAACACCAATGACAAGCTGTCTCACCTCAGCACTGGGCTATCTGGACAGGTAGACAGACAGACGGGTGAAACCACACAGGTCCTCTTTAACCCTGATTGGCTCCCAACTCCTGTTTAACTCTTCTGTTTCTGTTTAACTCTTCTAGCCCCGTTTAACTCATCTAGTCCAGCTTAACTCTTTTAGTCCCGTTTAACTCTTCTAGTCCCGTTTACCTTTCCAGTCCAGTTTAACTCTTCTGGTCTGTTTAACTCTTCTAGCCCCGTTTAACTCATCTAGTCCAGCTTAACTCTTTTAGTCCCGTTTAACTCTTCTAGTCCCGTTTACCTTTCCAGTCCAGTTTAACTCTTCTGGTCTGTTTAACTCTTCTAGCCCCGTTTAACTCATCTAGTCCAGCTTAACTCTTTTAGTCCCGTTTACCTTTCCAGTCCAGTTTAACTCTTCTGGTCTGTTTAACTCTTCTAGCCCCGTTTAACTCATCTAGTCCAGCTTAACTCTTTTAGTCCCGTTTACCTTTCCAGTCCAGTTTAACTCTTCTGGTCTGTTTAACTCTTCTAGTCCCGTTTAACTCTTCTAGTCCCGTTTAACTCTTCTAGCCCCGTTTAACTCTTCTAGCCCCGTTTAACTCTTCTAGTCCCGTTTACCTTTCCAGTCCAGTTTAACTCTTCTGGTCTGTTTAACTCTTCTAGCCCCGTTTAACTCATCTAGTCCAGCTTAACTCTTTTAGTCCCGTTTACCTTTCCAGTCCAGTTTAACTCTTCTGGTCCCGTTTAACTCTTCTAGCCCCGTTTAACTCTTCTAGTCCCGTTTAACTCTTCTAGTCCCGTTTACCTTTCCAGTCCAGTTTAACTCTTCTTGTCTGTTTAACTCATCTAGTCCCGTTTACCTTTCCAGTCCAGTTTAACTCTTCTGGTCTGTTTAACTCATCTAGTCCCGTTTAACTCATCTAGTCCAGCTTAACTCCTCTAGCCCCGTTTACCTTTCCAGTCCAGTTTAACTCTTCTGGTCTGTTTAACTCATCTAGTCCCGTTTACCTTTCCAGTCCAGTTTAACTCTTCTAGCCCTGTTTAACTCTTCTGGACTGATAAGATCAATCAGGGGGTGATCAGGAGAGTCTACATCATCGTTTTCAAATGTCTCTCTTCTGTCCAGCCACACTACAACCCCAGAGTTTCAAAATAAAGCTTTTTAATTTCACATGTGAAATATAACATTTTAATTTCTGTTTCATGTCTGTCTCATGATGTGACTGTGAGACACATTTCAGCACATGTGAACTTCATATGTAACAACATGTTGTTTTCTAAACATGTAAACATGTCACAGTTAATCACGTGTGAAATGCTGCAACACGTCAAATGATCATGTGACTTTATGACGTGAAATTCAGGATCATTCGACAAAATGTTGATTTGTTAGTTTTGTACTTTTCATGTTTTTGTTTCTGTTTAAATCTCTTCACATCGTTCATGTCTCATATTGTCTTTGTGTTTTTTCAATGAAGCGTCAAACAAAGAAAGACGCACACTCTCTCTCAAACACACACACACACAGTAACATAGTGCTGTGTGTTTCCTGTGTAATGGGGGGGTTTCCTTCAGACTTATTTTCCTGTTGACCTGCTGATTTAAAGGAGCAGTCGGTCATGTTGAAGCTGGATTAACGTCACGTTGAACAGACAGAAAATAAAAGATGAAAGTTCAAATTAAGGTTTATCAACAAAATAAGAGATGTGTCTTTAAGGTTAGAAGACATTTTAAACAACAATGGTGTCCTGAGCAGAGTGCAGCCATGCCAAGCCAATGATGATTGATTGACTGTCTGACTGTCTGAGTGACTGATTGACTGACTGATTGACTGACTGACTGATTGACTGACTGATGACTGACTGTTTAATATGATAAGGACGTAGCTGTTAAACACGTGTAGTACAGAGAATTATCAAAGTATTTATTGTACTGCAGTACTGTACTTCATTCATATATTCAGATACACTGTAGTAATGCAGTACTTTTACTACAACCAGATCTGAGTACTTGACTCACCACTGTAAACTGTACTGTATAGATTATTATTAATTAACTGAATATTAACTGATCAATACAACAATCATTTAACTTTATAAACAGGAATTTACAGACTGAACCTTTATAGGCAGTTTATCCTTCTCCTCTCCTTGTCTCCTCTCATCTCCTCATCTCTTCCTAATCCTGTCTCCTCTTCTTGTCCCCTCTCTTCATGACCTCAGACTAAAATATGGTTGCCATGACAACGGCAGCGAGAGCATCACAGAGACTCTTTGTTCTGTCAGTGTCACTCACCTGAGTTCGAGGCTGCCGGTCCAGCTGCGCCTGCCTCCAGTCATAGCGTCGGTTTGTCTCTCTTTCTCTCTGTCTGTCTGTCTGTCTGTCTGTCTGTCTGTCTGTCTCTCTCTCTCTGTCCTCGAGCGTCTTTGTCTCCGGTCACGTATATGGATCCATCAGTCACCGCCCCTCAATGTTTCTGTTCGACACAAAGAGACACAGTCCCAAATAAACCGTCACTGCTAACGGGAGACTAGTCTGTCTGTCTGTCTGTCTGTCTGACTGACTGACCGCCGGTCTGTCGGTTCCTGTAGCCGGTATCCGCAGCTGCAGCAGCGGGAGAGAAGCCGTTTCTCACCGGGAGCCACAGAACAATGTGCTGGAGGAGGGGGTGGGGGGGTGTGGGGGTGGGGGGGGGGTGTCGGGGGAGTGAAAAGGGAGGAGGGGGTTAGGTGTCGGCTCTTCCTGTCCTCTTCCTCTCTTAAAGGGCCAGCAGCCTCACACCGAGAGCGGCACAGATAGGAGGTCTCACTCTGCTTCGGTTTCTGAGGTTCCTGAGAATTTCCCGCGGTTTGTCATAATAATACATCAGATTCACGTTGTACTGCAGTAGTTCATGTAGCTGTACTACTAAGGTAGTGATACTCTGTATACAAATACTTTATTATACAGTTAAAGGTAGTGATAGTCTGTGTACAAATACTTGATGATTTAAGTTGGCGGTGCTGTAGAGGGAGGAGCATTTTACCACAACCCATGATACAACAGAGGTCTACAACAATACTGCAACACATGCAAAACAGCAGCAGCAGTAACAACAGACATGTCTATGACACAGACTGAGTAATGCTGTAACATTGTAATACACAGGTCCAAAAGCCCATTGCACAAAGCACACAAGACAATATCCAAATACGCATTATTTGAATGAAGGTAAATCCCTGTGATGTTAAAAGTAATTGACAGCTGAATATTAAACTGCTCGACAGCATCTTAAACCAAACATTTCACCTTGAGCTGCAGGACAGGTGCTCCAGTAGTTGGAATAATCCGTTGTGGTCTTGCGCTCAGGTGTTGTAGAAAGTCTTTCAACCGGGGCGTGGATGTCCAATAAGTTCAACATGTCAGAATGGACATGTATCAGGGAGAGGTAAGTCAGTCTCTTCTGGGTCATGGTGTTGTAGCCATGTTTTCACATGGTGTACTGTGGAAGAGGTCCGCTCAGGTGAGGTCATGGAGAGGGACAGGTATAGACATCTATGAGTTTTTAAGCTTCTGTAAACAGAACTCAGAGAGGCTCCTCAAATGCCACCATTTCAGCACTAGCTTGACACCTGTTAGCAGCTAGCTCCTTGGTGGTAGCGGTTCTAAAGCGGATACTCTGGTGGCGACAGTCTTTGAGGGAAAGTTACAACCAACCGAAAACGATGTGGAGCTGCTCTCCTGGGAAGGCTGGACGTAATCTGTGTTCTCTTTAACTGGTGGTTTGCCAAAACAAAAATCTAATACATGCAATACGCTTTTCCTCTGTTGTGATTTTTTCCTTCCATTAGCTATCAATGCTTCAGCAGCCAGATGTAAACTTACAAACCCTACCTTAGAGTTGGAAGGACCTGCCCCACATTGCCTCTGATTGGTTTTTGATTGTTGCCTTGGCTGGTTGGATTGGTCAGGTTTAGGTCATTCTGAGGCAGAGTAGAACCGCTCATCAACGCTATTAGAACATCATGCTGTCGCCGTTACCATGGCCAAGTCAGTTTCAGTAACACCACACCGACATCGTTCTGACCTCAGAGTGAGACGTCTGCTCACACACACTATCTCTGTCAGACCAGCTGCAGGTTAAAGGACAGGTACACTCAAACATACTGATGATGACATCATCAAGGTGCACAGCTCACTGTTACACAGGTAACCAACCAAAACACCTGAGAGTCCATTATCATCCCTGATCTGCTCCACCGTCCTAAAACAGGTTCCTGGGTTCTGGTTCTGGTTCTGGTCATGGTCCTGGCTCTGGTCCTGTTTCTTGTCGTGGTTCTTCTATGGTTACCTGTAGTTTAAAGTCTGCCAGCCAATCAGAGAGCAGGATTCAGAATACATGCTAATACCACACGGTGACACAGTTCATCTTAATCCTGCTTTTGTTTTTCACATTCTCTTTGTTTACCACCAGTGTGTGAGTGTGTGTGTGTGAGTGTGTGTGTGAGTGTGTGCGTTCGTGCGTGTGAGTGTGTGTGCGTGAGTGTCTGTGTGTGTTCGTGCGTGAGTGTGTGGAGGCAGCAGGGTTTGATGGATTAAGGATTAAAGTGATTCCTCTCGTGTTTTTGTTTTTATTTTCTCTCCATCTTTATCCTGCTGATCTCTCCAAACGATGTTTCCCAGCATGCACTGCGTCTTCTAGCATGCATAGGGCCACTGTCACTATGAACACACACTGTCCTGCTGCCACTAAATCACCAGAGCACCAAACGTGGATTAATCTGCTGCTGAAAATAGTCCCCAACAAATAAAGTACTTCCTCCTGTTTGAGTGACGTGTCATCTTCATCATCATCATCTTCTTCATAACCTTCATCATCATCATGACCTTCTTCATCACCATCATCATCATCACCATCTTCATCATCATCATCACCATCTTCATCACCATCATCATCATCTTCATCACCATCATCACCATCTTCATCATCACCATCATCATGATCACTATCATCTTCATCATCATCATCATCATCATCATCAGTGCAACCCAAACAAACACCATCCGTCTGTTCTTCAGTTAGACATGATTAATTTATTATACTCTACTCTTCATCATCACATGCATCATCATCTTCATCACACAGAACAAATCAAACCAACTATGGATTCTTGTTGTCATGGTTACAAGGGTCCTCATTAGTCGATTATCAGCCTGTTAGGGGGCAGTGGTCTGTGGGGGGGTTTATCACCTGGACGCTCAGGTACAGAAGACGAGCGCACCTCAGTTAGACACCTGCCACCGACCTGAACCTGGTCCAGCCTCTGTGGACAGTACTGGTTCTGTTCTGGGTCCAGATACCACAGGAACCTCAGTCTGATCCAAGTCTCAGAGGACAAGTGTATTTGTTGTGTGTTATGTGTTTGTTGTGTGTTTGTTGTGTGTTATGTGTTTGTTGTGTGTTATGTGTTATGTTGTGTGTTTGTTGTGTGTTTGTTGTGTGTTTGTTGTGTGTTTGTTGTGTGTTATGTGTTATGTTGTGTGTTTGTTGTGTGTTTGTTGTGTGTTTGTTGTGTGTTTGTTGTGTGTTATGTGTTATGTTGTGTGTTATGTTGTGTGTTTGTTGTGTGTTTGTTGTGTGTTTGTTGTGTGTTGTGTGTTTGTTGTGTGTTTGTTGTGTGTTGTGTGTGTTTGTTGTGTGTTTGTTGTGTGTTTGTTGTGTGTTGTGTGTTTGTTGTGTGTTATGTGTTATGTTGTGTGTTTGTTGTGTGTTTGTTGTGTGTTTGTTGTGTGTTTGTTGTGTGTTATGTGTTATGTTGTGTGTTATGTTGTGTGTTTGTTGTTGTGTTTTTGTGTGTGTTTGTTGTGTGTTATGTGTTATGTTGTGTTTTGTTGTGTTGTTTGTTGTGTGTTTGTTGTGTGTTTGTTGTGTTATGTGTTATGTTGTGTGTTATGTTGTGTGTTTGTTGTGTGTTTGTTGTGTGTTTGTTGTGTGTTGTGTGTTTGTTGTGTGTTTGTTGTGTGTTTGTGTGTGTTGTGTGTTTGTGGTGTGTTATGTGTTTGTTGTGTGTTTGTTGTGTGTTTGTTGTGTGTTGTGTGTTTGCTGTGTGTTATGTGTTATGTTGTGTGTTATGTTGTGTGTTTGTTGGCTGCTATGTTGTGTGTTTGTTGGCTGTTATGTTGTGTGTTATGTTGTGTGTTTGTTGTGTGTTTGTTGCGTGTTTGTTGTGTGTTATGTTGTGTGTTATGTTGTGTGCTTGTTGTGCGTCAGTGTTCTCAGGATGTGGTTCTCTCTCTCCAGTTGTTGGTTTTTCTCCTGCAGTTCTCTGATTTGTTCCCTCAGAAGCTCCACCTCCTCTCTGACCGCCAGCATCAGGTGACTCTTTACCAGGTCCTACACACACACACACAGACACACACACACACAGACACGCATAGACACGCACACACATGCACACACACACAGACACAAAGACACACGCACACACACACACATACAGACACGCACAGACACGCACACACATGCACACACACACAGACACAAAGACACACGCACACACACACACATACACATATATACACAGATCAGTGTGTTTCCTCAGCCAGCAGATGGCGCCATCACACGGCGCCATCACACCACCTTGACTCACAGTCAGAGGAGGATTCAAACAAACTGATCAATGATCAATAAAACACCAATAAAAACTTTCAAAAGCCAGAAGAAGACGAAGAACAGGGACTAATAAATCACATCACATGATTAGAATAAATTAATGATAATTCATTTTTGTGTTTCAGTTTCTGGACGTTAAACAGTTAGTAGTAGAAATCAAACTTACCATGGCCTGCTCGATTTTGTTATCAATGGCGACCAGACTGTTACTGGAGGTACTGTAGAGACAGAGAGACAAGACAGGTGAGCGACAGACAGGTGGGGTAGTAAAACGTTCAGTACACAGGTGTAATAGATTTGATACTTAATATAATGTAAGATCACGGTTTTCTTGAAATGATCATTGTTTAGTGTAATTACACTAACTGTACACTGAATTATAAAAACCATGAGTGATACAACATGAGCTGCCATTACTAAATGATCTGGTTCACTAAAACCTATGGTGGCCCAGACGGTTCAACACAAATACAAAAGCCACAACACAAATACAAAAGTCAAAGCATAAATACAAAGGCATCAACACAAATACAAAAGCATCAACACAAATACAAAAGCCACAGCTCAAATCACAAGCAACAACACAAATCCTGTGTGAAATGTCAATGGCTCGTTAGTCAATACTTTATTAATAATTTCAGCTGCTGATCAATAAGCTGTTTTCTAAGATGTGTCGACATCTGTATCTCCAGGTGACTGTGAGTTCACCTGGAACGGAGGTCCTGCCCCCTCTATTTTCGTGCCTTGGTTACCTGTGACAGAACAGCAGCAGTGACATCATGGTGGCCTCAGAGCCCCGCCCACTCGGCAGAGTTCTAACAGGAACTGACCAATGAGGGTGAGGACCGGCGGTCAGCAGGTGATTTTGGGATGGGGGCTGGGGAAGAGACGGGGCCGATGGGGTCATCTGAGGTCGTGATTGCTTGCTGCTTCTGGCCTGGACCTCAGTGATTGGCCAAGTCCTGGAGGGTGGGGTTGGCCTGGTGCTTGGCCATGAGTCCCTGACACCTGATCCGTGACCTCTGACCTTTCTATGATCCCGAAACACAACAGCTGTCTCTGGTTGCTTTGCAAAAAGCTGCATAGTCCTGAGAGGGAGGGGCGGGGTCGACAGAGGACGCCGCTGAGGGCGAGGATGGGGGGCGGGGTCAGAGAATGGAGAAGACAGCTGCTGTCGCTCCGAAATCATTTTCTTTACACTACCAAACATCTCCAAGCCTCACAGCCCACCGTCAGACATTAACATCCAATCAGAGCTCAGCCACAGACTGCAACAACATGCCGACCGATCACAATTCAGATCATCCAATCAGGGAGTAATTCAAAGGCTGTCCAATCAAAGACGAGTCATGTCCCTCATTCAGGTGCAGATTCTTCGATTCTTCGTTGTCTCGTTTTCAGGTCCTCATTAACATCCCTTGTCTCTCATTAAGGTCTCAAGTCTCTCATCAGACTTCTGTGTCCCACTGAAGAACCAGACTCTTTGATCCATGATCATGTTTGATGTCTCTCATTAAAGCTCACTGAAGTTCTTCTGTCCTCTGACCTCGTTAACGTCCCGTCTCTCATTAAGGTCTAATGTTCCTTATTAAAGTTCTCTGTCCCTCTGAAGAACTCTTTGACTCTTTGATTTCTCGTTAGTCTCCTGTTCCTCATCAAGCTCTGATGTCCCTCGTTAATGTCCACACTTTTCGTTGTCCCATTATTGTCTACAGTCCTTCGTTAACAGAAAGTGAGCTCTTTTTGACCTCACAGGTCCTGAGACCTCGTCCAATCAGAAGCAGCCGTCTCAGGACGTCCAGATGTTGACTTCCAACTAAAACTCAGTGTTTTCTGTAAACGGGTGAGAGACATCAGGTTTTCATATAGACCCAACCTCTCTCTCTCTCTCCCACACACGCGCATTCACTCCCTGCTCTCTGATTGGCTGCTGTCTCATTCCAGCTCCTGCCCACTCACTGTCCCAGCCAATAGGAATGCGGCAGGGACATTCTGCTTCGGCCCACTCACAGACAGAGCTTCAGTGTTTCACTGCTCCAACATGTGACTGTTCACTGAGTCGTCCGCCACCTTCCTACATCACAGAGGAAACACCTGAGCTGAAACACTGCTGGACTCAACTGAGAATGTTTCCATGTCAACAGTTGATTCACAGTGAAAGGTCAAAGGTTAAAAGTCTTGTATGGTTTCATCTACTGAGGTTGTTCTCAAACTGTGGTCAACTTTTAAAGAGCCCCCCCCCCCCTTTTATTCCTCCACCCGGCGACAGTCATAGCGGCAGCCATTTTGTTTTTGTGTTGCTCGTCCGTCTCATTTTTATGGACATGGTACCTCAGTGACACCTTGACGGAATTTCTTCTTCTTATTTGGTAAAAACATTCACGTTGACTCAAAGGCTAAGTGATTAGAGTTTGGTGGTCAAAGGTCAAAGGTCACGGTGCCTCACAAAACACTTTTTAGCCATAACTCTAAACTTCACACCAATGGTTAATATTTTCTTTGACTGTGGATAAACAAGATGTGACCTGAAACTGGTCTGAGTGGAGGAAGCAGTAGACCCAGTAACCCCCCCCCCCAGTGGTCTGGAGCCAATCAGGGTCCAGTATAAAACCAACGCAGTGTGATGTGGAGACTGAGGTCGACAAGAGACGCGTGGTGTCCACTGTTCAATACTGAACAACAACATACAGTCGCCAGACGTCCTGGTGACAACGGAGCATGAATGGTTCCTCTGTTCTACTGTTTCTAAATCCAACACACACACACACACACACACACACACACACACACACACACAAACCACACACACACACACGCACACACACCACACACACACACACACACACACACACACACACACACACACACACACACACACACCACACACACACACACACAAACCACACACACACACACGCACACACCACACACACACACCACACACACACACACACACACACCACACACACACACACACCACAAGTCCATTTTCAGTGCTCTGACAAACAGCTGACATTGCGATGTGGAGTGTGTGATGTGGTATGTAGGTCAGCTTCAGTTCAGAAGCATGAACCTGAGAGTCACACCAGGACCTGAAGGACCAGTCCACAAAAACTGGACAGAGGACACTTAAGGGAGGGAAGCCTAATGCTACAGAGACGAAGGCAGAGATACAGAGACAGACAGAGAGGCCCAGAGACACACGGATAGAGACAGAGACACAGAGACAGACAAAGAGATAGTGATAGATTGAGACACAGAAACAGACAGAGAGAAACAGAGACAGAGACACAGAGACAGACACAGAGGCAGAGACAGAGACAGAGACAGAGAGAGAGGTGGCTGGTGTTTAGGAAACATGTCATAGCCTCCTCATAACAAAACCATATTATCACAACAAAACCTCAGACTGTGTTTTACAACTCATCAATGACGACATCACAGGAGGCCTGTGGTCCATGTCGACCTGGGTTAGAGCAGGTGTAACAAACTCTGATTTTACTAATCCTGAAGACAGACAGTCAAAAAGAAAGACACACAGGTAAGAAGTCAAACAGACAGTCACCTGTCGTCCCCCGGCAGGTTGAAGATGGTTTGGTCCAGACTGAAGGCTGCAGGAGTCTGAATAGGGGTCAGAGTTGGGTGGTAGGGTCCAGTGGGGGGGGAGTTGGGCTGAGAGTGACACTGTCTGAGGACAGACTGACAGACAGACAAACAGATAGAGAGATACAGAAAGACAGCGGGAGAGACAGACAGAGAGAGAGAGAGAGACAAACAGACAGAGAGAGAGAGACAGACAGAGAGACAGACAGAGAGAGAGACAGAGAAACAGATGGACAGAGAGAGACAGACAGACCGACAGAGAGAGAGAGAGAGACAGAGAGAGACAAACAGACAGAGAGAGAGAGACAGACAGAGAGACAGACAGAGAGAGAGACAGAGAAACAGATGGACAGAGAGAGACAGACAGACCGACAGAGAGAGAGAGAGAGACAGAGAGAGACAAACAGACAGAGAGAGACAGACAGACAGACAGAGAGACAGACAAACAGACAGAGACAGACAACGAGACAGAGAGAGACAGAGAAACAGATGGACAGAGAGAGAGAGAATTTAACATTTAAAAGTTTCAACAGTTTTAAAGATGCATTACAACATGTAGTCATCTGGTCCTAGAGGTCAGACCCCCCCCCCCCGAGTCAATCAGCTGACTCGTGTTCTGTGTGTGTGTGTGTGTGTGTGTGCACGTGTGTGCGTACCCTTCCTGCAGCGTCCACGTCCAATCGTAGAGGAGGAGGGATGTTTCGTGGGCCTGGCAAAGATGGTGGTGGTGTGTAGTCTAAACCCTGTACTCCTATTGGCTGCTTTCGGTCCAGGAGCCTGATGTTAATTGGCTCTTGGTGCGTAGGGGACGGTGGCCCGCTGCGCAGTACGAGCCCCACCCCCTCCCTGCCTCTGATTGGCTGACCATGCAGGTGGGCGGTGTCCTTGGAGTGGACTCTGTCTCGGCCAATCATCTCCAGGGATTCCAGGGAGTGGGCGTGTCTCATGCTGTCCATCACCTGCCTGAACCCCACCCCTTCCTGTCGCTCCATAGAGTCCACGCACGTCCACCGTCCACGGCAATATGGCTCGCTACGGCCACCACTGCCGGCCCCGCCCACCGCCAGCCTCACCACCCTGAACCTGGACGAAGATCCTGCCCCTTGAGCAGTTGCATCATGGGGGATGTATTTCCTCTTCAGAGAGGGTGTGGTCGGCTGGGAGGAGCTTCCCTGAGGGCTGCAGGAGGAGGAGGACTTTGATTGGAGGACAGTCAGGACCACGCTGGGAGCTGATTGGCCGGCAGGAGTTTGGTTTAAGTCTGATGTCACACTGGTGATCTGGAAGCCACTCCTCTTTTTACCACCACTCATCCTCACACACACACACACACACACACACACACACACACAAACCACACACACACACACGCACACACCACACACACACACACACACACACACACACACACACACACACACACACACGCACACGCACACACGCACACTACAGACTCACTGAAACACAGACAGAACAGAAATGTTTAGCCTTTATACCTGAACCAGGTCTACACTCTGACATTTACAGGTTGTTGTCCCCGAACAGGACAGATGTCCTTAGAATGTACAATACCAAACACAGACTGTCTGTGTAGCTGAAACCTGTCTCACCACACGTCCTGTCTCTTTCTCTCTCTCTCTCTCCTGTTGTTGCAGTCAGTGTCTCTCGCCCTGCAGCTTTGGTCTGGGACTCATGTTCTTCTTCTGTTTCCTGTTTCCTCTGACTCACTGTTCGGTTGCTTCAGTCGGCTGCCTGTTGCACAACATGGATTAACGTGTGTGTGTGTGTGTGTGTGTGTGTGAGTTGAGTTCAGGTCCTGCAGGATTTCAACTGTTGAAACTGCTCTCAGTCAGTGTGTACATGTCCTCCTCTGAACAGTGACATGTCTCGAAGTGTCTCGAAATGTCTCTCAGCAGACCAGCTGTCCCCTCTCATCAAAAATAAGTACAATGATCAAGATAACTGACCTGTGATTGGGCCATTTGAAGAAATGTCTGCATGCTGATTGAATGGATCAGACTAACATAGTGTGACATCAGACTTTATTAATTATGTCACAGGAAGCAACAAAGTAAGGAAACAGAATGTTTTTGATGAAGTGAAATAAAATAAACGTTGACTCTGCTTGTGACCTTATCCTTGTCTCTATCACTTGTCCACCAGCGAAACCAGCTGACAGTGGACTGAAACCAGCTGACACTAGACAGAAACCAGCTGACAGTAGACTGAAACCAGCTGACACTAGACAGAAACCAGCTGACAGTAGACTGAAACCAGCTGACCAGAGACAGAAACCATCTGACACTAGACAGAAACCAGCTGACACTCGACAGAAACCAGCTGACAGTAGACTGAAACCAGCTGACAGTACAGAAACCAGCTGACATTAGACCGAAACCAGCTGACAGTGGACTGAAACCAGCTGACACTAGACACAAACCAGCTGACAGTAGACTGAAACTAGCTGACACTAGACAGAAACCAGCTGACAGTAGACTGAAACCAGCTGACACTAGACACAAACCAGCTGACAGTAGACTGAAACCAGCTGACCAGAGACAGAAACCATCTGACACTAGACAGAAACCAGCTGACACTCGAAAGAAACCAGCTGACAGTAGACTGAAACCAGCTGACAGTACAGAAACCAGTAGACAGCAGACAGAATTCAGCTGACATTAGACTGAAACCAGCTGACATTAGACCGAAACCAGCTGACAGTGGACTGAAACCAGCTGACACTAGACACAAACCAGCTGACAGTAGACTGAAACTAGCTGACACTAGACAGAAACCAGCTGACAGTGGACTGAAACTAGCTGACACTAGACAGAAACCAGCTGACAGTAGACTGAAACCAACTGACAGCAGACTGAAGCCAGCTGACAGCAGACTGAAACCAGCTGACAGTAGACTGAAACCAACTGACAGCAGACTGAAGCCAGCTGACAGTAGACTGAAACCAGCTGACAGTAGACTGAAACCAACTGACAGCAGACTGAAGCCAGCTGACAGCAGACTGAAGCCAGCTGACAGTAGACTGAAACCAGCCTACAGTAGACTGAATGATGGTAGGACATGGTCTAGCCAGTCCAGCTCTAGACCAGGTCCTGATGAAGAATCAGAATATAATTAATTATTTATGAATCCATTAATTAACTGGGGTTTATCAGACACTGCAGGGTATGTTATGGTCTGACATTACAGTCACAAACTAAAAACATACAGTAAGTATACCCTGTGACGTCATCATTGTAAACACTCACGTTCATGTACTCAGCGTAGGCGCGCTCCCGTTGCTCCCGCCCATGATCTGCATCAGCGGCCGTGCGCCTCGTCCTCTGTCTCCGGTCACGTCACCACTGAGCCCGGTGACACAATCGGTCCATTATTCCCAGAGAAAAACACAACTGTGCAGGGAGCATGCGCGCCACTCTCAGGTCAACCCCAGGTCGGCGGGAGCTTGCACAGTTTACAGAGCAAAAAGTTTCAGCGGGAATTCTCCAACTTTTTCTTCTGCTGATTTCAGTCCGATTCTGCTTCTGTTAGTCCAGAGAAGATGTGAGCGGCAGCGGGAAGTTTCTTCTTTTTCTCCCTCTCTGAACTCTCCCTCTCTCTCCTACTCCGCTCCTTCCTCCTCTCTCAGTAAACAGCGCGTCTCTACACAGCAGCCAATGAGCGAGCAGCAAACACCTTCATCATCATCAACATCAGGTCCAGGTTGTATGTCTGGGTCTGTGGGGTCTGATCCGGATCCTCCATCTCTCTCTGTAGTTTGGTAAAAGATGCAGGACGGGATCTGCGCGTGACCGAGCCGCGAGCGAACAAAACGCGTGCGTGTGAGTGTCTGAGAGGGAGGAGCAGCAGGAGGAGGGTGGAATCACAGATTTGTATTTTGTCCACGTGTCAATAAAGTTTAATGGAAAGTGACGTCAGATGTTTACAGTGTAGTGCCTCAGGGTGACCTCTGGTGGTCAGTTTGCTTCATTACAGACCGAAACTACAGACGTCTGTCCGCTTCTCTCCTCTGACGTCACTGATCACGTGACCACGACAGTTTACATTTCACCTGATGACGCCACTACACCTGAGTTTACCTGCAGGTGTCAGAGGTTCCTCTCTACCCTCTAACGAGGATGATGAACAACTTCCTCTGTCACAAGCATGTAGCTGGACAGGTAAACCAGAGTTACCTGGACTGGAATCAGTTAAACCAGATAACAGGAAGTTAATCTGGATATGTTAAACCTGATTTGTCAGAGTTCTTCCTGTTGTCATCTATGACATCATCATTCACCACAGACTGACAGTAATTCTACTTGAAACTGATTAATTTTTCATATTTTATTTGCTCCCAGGTTTGACTCATTTAATGAATCTAATAAGTCAAATGTTAGAAGTCTGTCACACTTTCACATGGTAGTCTAATTTTATATTTTGCTTTTGTTTTGTAAAAGGTGCTGATCTGCTGCCGGTGGACACCTCCATGTTTATGATTGGTCATGTGACCACTGGGCTCAGTGAAGCCAGAGAATTAACATATCCTGGATTTGTTGAACCTGCTTCGTAGTTCACATTCAGTCCAAATCAACCAACCACAGTGCTCGTCTGATGTTACTGTGATGTGACACCAGATCTCTGAATGACTGTCAATCATCTGTTACATCATCATGTGATGTCACTTTATTACATAGAAACACATCAAACACTCATCTTTACACACAGAGACCTTAGCATTACCCATGAAAACAATGAGCTCTGCTAACAGTGTTAACATTGTTCTGTTCAGTTTAACAACCACCGCCTGAACAGCTGTCAGTCATGTGACGGTCATGTGACGGTCATGTGACGGTGAGGCCAGGTGTTGTAAACAGTTCATATACAGGTGATAACCAGGTGGTACAGGTGAGGTCATATGAACGTCAGGTGCTGGTCCTCACTGTAGCCGTAGGTGTGTTTGTGCTGCTCGAACAGCTCAGTCAGACTCTGCAGGTAAACTTTGTGAAGACTCTCGATGTCCTTGCTGCTGGGACTGGGAGTCTGGGCAACCGAGATTGGCCTTCCCACTGAAAACAGAGAGAGAGAGAGAGAGACATGAAGGAACCACAAAACAAGCATGACAACAAACGGCTCAGATGCTAACTGAGGCTAACCGATGCTAAAACGACGGCATCTGAAACCAACAATCATCGTC
Organism: Seriola aureovittata; assembly: GCF_021018895.1. Taxonomy (NCBI): domain Eukaryota; kingdom Metazoa; phylum Chordata; class Actinopteri; order Carangiformes; family Carangidae; genus Seriola; species Seriola aureovittata. Next base: position 19,880,850 of record NC_079386.1, on the reverse strand, counting down.
CCCTCTGGGTTAATGTTACCTTAACATTACCTTAACATTAGGCAAACATTAGGGTAAGATTAGGGTTAACATTATGTTACATTAGATACATTTTAGAGTAACTCTGCGGTCATACCGACAGTGTGTATGGACTTCCTGTAGGGTATCAGGCCGAAGCTGTACTGGAAAACTCCTCTTGCATGAAATAGAGGCAGTGCTACTCCCATGATGCTCTGCAGCCGGTTCTATGGACAAAGGAAACATACTAGCATTGACAATAAAGTATCTATCTATCTATTTATCTATCTATGACAGTTAAAGTTACACTAAAAACTAAGACAACAAACTAAATATTCTCAGGAAAGTTCTTGTGGTTGCTAAGATGTTAGACAGTGTTCTAAGTGGTTGCTACAATATATTACACAATTGCTAATAGGGGTCTGTTACATAGCAACCACCCAGCAACGTTCAGTCTCAGATGTTGCTAGGTGGTTGCTGGGGTTTTGCGGTGGATGTTCTGGCCGCGTCTTGGGATCGGACTCCTTCATGAAGACTTTCTGACTTTCTAAACATGTTGTTAAATGTGTGTTTAAAACATGTGGTTAAAATGTGTCGTTACAACGTGTCGTCCATTGAGACATGAGCTCTGACCTGCAGCATCCTAAGAGAAGAGCCGCTGGGATTCTCCATCTGATCAAATAACTCGTTTTCTCCAAAAGAAAACACTGGAACCAGCTGAGCTCTGCACACACACAGTGACACACTGTCAGCGTACTGTCTGTAGCCCTGCCCCTCTGAGCCCTGCCCCCTTGATAAACTCCACCCACCCGTGTTTGAAAGCCAGTTTAATGAAGCCCTTCCTGTTTCGTATCTGAAAGAAAAAACACCTTTAGTCATTTATGAATCATTAAAGTAAGAAGCAAATGTTCAGTCTCTGTTTACATGTTATACATACATATACACACACATATATATATGTATATATATATATATATATTATATATATATATATATATATATATATACACATATATATACATACATATATACATACATATGTACATATATATATATATATATATATATATATATATATATATATATATATACAGTACTGTGCAAAAGTTTTAAGCAGGTGTGAAAAAATGCTGCAAACTAAGAATGCTTTCAAAAATGGAAGTGTTAATAGTTTATTTTCATCAATTAACAAAATACAGTGAATGAACAGAAGAGAAATCTAAATCAAATCAATATTTGGTGTGACCACCCTTTGCATTCAAAACAGCATCAATTCTTCTAGGTTCACTTGCACACGGTTTTTGAAGGAACTAAGCTGGTAGGTTGTTCCAAACATCTTGGAGAACTAACCACATATCTGCTGTGGACGTAGGCTTCCTCAGATCCTTCTGTCATGTAATCCCAGACAGACTCCACGATGTTGAGATCAGGGCTCTGTAGGAGCCATACCATCACTTCCAGGACTTCTTGTTCTTCTTTAAGCTGAAGATAGTTCTTAATGACATTGGCTGTATGTTTGGGGTCGTTGTCCTGCTGCACAATAAATTTGGGGCCAATCATATTGGGGCCTCCCTGATGGTATTGTATGATGCATAAGTATCTGCCTGCATTTCTCAGCACTGAGGACACCATTAATCCCGACCAAATCTCCAACTCCATTTGCAAAAATGCAGCCCCAAACTTGCAAGGAACTTCCTATATGCTTCACTGTTGGCTGCAGACAGTCATTACTGTACCGCTCTCCAGCCCTTCGGAGAACAAACTGCCTTCTGCTACAGCCAAATATTTCAAATTTTTACTCATCAGTCCAGAGCACCTGCTGCCATTTTTCTGCTCCCCAGTTCCTATGATGAACTCTTCCATGAAGACCACTTCTGGCCAGACTTCTCCGGACAGTAGATGGCTGTACCTGGGTCCCACTGGTTTCTGCCAGTCCTGAGCTGATGGCACTGCTGGACATCTTCCGATTTAGAAGGGAAATAAGCTGCTGCACTAAGTTTCCTTGGCCGACCACTGCGTCTACGATCCTCAACATTGCCTGTTTCTTTGTGCTTCTTCAAAAGAGCTTGAACGGCACAAACCCCAGTCTGCTTTGAAATCTTTGTCTGGGAGAGACCTCGCTGATGCAGTACAACTACCTTGTGTCTTGTTGCTGTGCTCAGTCCTGCCACGGTGTATGACCTGTAACATGAAACTGTCTTCCACAACCTCACCTTGGTAGCAGAGTTTGGCTGTTCCTCACCCAGTTTTAAGCCTCGTACACAGCTGTTTCTGTGTCAGTTAATGACTGTGTTTCAACCTACATGTAAAATTGATGATCCTTAGAACCTGTTTGGTATAATTGGTTGATCATACACCTGACTATAATCCTACAAAATCCCTGACTTTGTGCAAGTGTACCTCTAAGAATTGATGCTGGTTTGAAAGCAAAGAGTAGTAACACCAAATATTAATTTGATTTAGACTTTTCTTTTGCTCGCTCACTTTGCATTTTGTAAATTGATAAAAATAAACAATTACTATTTATATTTTTGAAAGCATTCTTAGTTTACAGCATATCACACCTAAAACTTTTGCACAGTACTGTTTATATATATATATATAGATAATACATATACATAAATACATTTACACATAAATACATAAACATGTATACATATATAACATGAATATAAACTACACCTGCAGTGTTAAAGCTCCCGGCCGAGCGTCCAGAGCCTCTGGAGCTCCGCCCACCGCGATGACAGCAACATTACCTCCTTCAGGACGACTGACCAGGTACGACAGACTGGACTTACAGCTGGACACCAGACCTGACAGACAGACAGGTGAGAGACAGACAGATGTCAGCATGACATCATTTCACATGTCCAGATAAGACAGTGGTGTAATGTCATTGTTTTGTTTCCTGATCAGTTTGATGGATTTGACCTGAGCCCACACAGCCATGTTTGTAGTTTTACTTTACTGTGGTCTCTGATGGTCTGTGGTAGTCTGTGGTGGTCTGAGGTAGTCTGTGGTGGTCTGAGGTAGTCTGTGGTGGTCTGAGGTAGTCTGTGGTGGTCTGTGACTCAGACACATGAACCCACGTGTCCCTGAGAAGTGTCCAGACAGCCTATCACAACGCAGCGTTCTACCCCTCCCCCTCCTGTGTTTACTCAGAGCTTTACAAAGAGCTGATTGAGAAACCTCAACCTGGACTCATCCGTGTCCGGGGGACACGTCCCTCTAATGTCTGTCAGAGACAATGATCAGACAGGTGGACAGACAGGTGGACAGGCAGACAGGTTTGTACCTCCACACATGATGTAGTCTCTGAAGAGCGGGACTCTGAACCAGAACGGCAGCATCAGCAGGTGAGATGTGAGTCCAGGAAACAGACGAGAGAAACCTGTCGCCTCCGTACAGAAGTTCCCAAAGCCCCCCGCCACCAGCACCCCTGAGAGACAGACAGGTAGACAGACAGGTCAACAAGCCACCAGCACCCTGACAGACAGACAGACAGACAGGTCAACAAGCCACCAGCACCCTGAGAGACAGACAGGTAGACAGACAGGTCAACAAGCCACCAGCACCCTGAGAGACAGACAGGTAGACAGACAGACAGGTGAGTTTCTCACCATGTGGATGAAATCCAAAGATGTAGTTTTTCTTTGGATCCAAATCGACAGTTTTAACGAGCTGCAGACACAAAGCAATAATCAATAATCAGACAGATTGATCTGGTATTGATCACGACACATCAGATCGATAGATCTGATCTCACCGTTATAGGGAAGTAGTCCCTGAAGTACTCCCAGACCGTCCAGCTCCTGACCCACCGTGACCTCCGACCCCCGCTGGTAGGCGTGTCCCAGTCCAACCATAGCCAACCAGCATACAGCAGGGCCACCACCCACCAATCAGAGAGAGCCAGGAGGACGAAGGCAGCCAGACAACACTGAGCTGAGAGACAGAAAAGTGTGAGAGAAAGACAGGCAAGTGTTAGTGACGGACAGACACATGTTAGAGAGATACAGACAGGTATGTGATTCAACAGAATGACAGTGAGACAGGTGTGATGCTGTGTTCAGGTGCCGTCTGAACATATCAGCATAAAAGTCCAGAGGAAACTAATATTCATTATTCGATCACATTGGCTCTTATTGATTAAAAGCAGGAGGATTCTGGTTTGTTTCTGTTCTGTTGACGTCACAGATCATGGATCAGACTCTGAAGCTCAGGACCTTTCACAATAAAAGCCCCGAAGCGAGTCCAGTAACCTTCATAGAAAAACTGTTTCTGTAGTAACTTAACATGTAAAACACACGTAACACTCTGACCAATCAGAAGCCTTCTGGACTCACTGACTCGCGTGCAGGCAGAGAATAATCAGAATATCCAGGACCAATAATCAATAAACCTGATCGATAGTGTGTTACCTAGAGCCAGGAAGGAGAAGACCCACTGCAGCACGGCGGCGGTCTGCAGCCTCCTCCGCAGCGGGATGTTCAGCGGGGCGAACTCGACCTTCATGCCGGCGGTCGCGCTCCTTGTCCCGGCTTGGAGCGCAGCGACGTCCCGGTATCTCCGCCTGGATGTTGGAGTGTTTCTCTCTCTCTCTCTTCTCTCTCTCTATGCCTGTCTGTCTTTCCGCCTGTCTTTCTCTCTGCCTGTCTGTCAGAGCGGTGTCTTCTCAACAGATGATAAACTTAAAATAAACTTTCATTAGATCCGTAAATCTTTACTTGGTCTGAACTCAAACTTTACAAACACGCTCTACTCCATCGTGTACTGCGCATGCGTGCGGGACTCTCCCTTCTGGGTGGGTTCCTCTCAGCCAATCAGAGCTCGTGACGAAACATGTCGGGAGCGCGCTTGGGGAGGTGAGCTCTCGGTCGGCGATGTTGAAATACAGTTTTTAAATATGAGTGGGTGAAATGTGAATGAATCAGACTGTTGAGAGGGTTTAGAAAAAAACCACGTTATGAAGAGGGACAGTCTCAGTCCTGATGACACCTGCATTAACTGAATCATATCATGACATTAAATTAACAGTGAGCAGGTGGGTCTGTAGGTATATTCATATGTGCTGTGTCCCTGATGTTGAGTCAGTCATGTGATGCTGCTGTGAACTCTGTGTTTACTGCTTGTTCAGAGACGTTGTGAAACTCCTACTCAGTCTTTAGAAACAGTTTTTAAACAGTAATTTCACCTCTGACCGCCTGATGATTCAACATGAAGAAAGAAGTTTCTTGTGATTGCTGCCACACTTATTTCACCATGTGTCTCTTTGTGTCAAAATAAGACATAACAGTTGGAGCTGGACGTCTAAATGATACTCTGCGATCACAACCGGACAGTCCTCTTTCAAAATGATTCACACACCATTAACAACACACTGAAGAAGTGAACACACAATACTGCTGTCTTTACTGTGTGTATGTTTTTAATGTTGTCACACAGATTTATCGTTACACAGTGTCGAACAAACATCAGAACAGAACAAAGCAAAAGACAAGAGACAAGAGGGCTGTGTGTGTGTGTGTGTGTGTGTGACCACTTTAACTCCACCAGAGGGCACTGAAGGTGTCTCTCATCAAACACACACTCACATTTCAAACGGTAAACATTGAATAACAATGACAAACCTCAGTAACAGAACAACATGCAGGAACACCAGAGGGCCAGAAAACAACTGCTGTCACCTTGGTTACAGCCGACCACTGTTACCATGGTTACAGCCGACCGCTGTTACCATGGTTACAGCTCACCCAGACAACAGGTAACAGGTCACATTAAAGATTAATTCCACTGACTTTACACATAAGGTTCCTCCTGAGCCTGTGGCTCTGCAAGGGGTCATGTGCATTATGGGAAATGTAGGATCCAATGTTTGTTTGGTGTGGAGTTTGATATAGACTAACAACAGTGAAACACCAGTGTTTGAATTTAATGTTTCAGGTTTAACCATCATGAAATGTTTGGTCTGATGCTGACAAACATTTTCTGATTTCTTACACATACACCCATCCAAACCAAAATTATCTCACAGGAAGTGATGTCATTGCATGTTGTTCTGTTACTCAGAGATGCGGAACCATTTTTAAATTTGATCACAGGGAAGAAATTAGTACATGCTGGACTACATCTGTACTACACGTAGACTAACTAGATAGATAGATAGATAGATAGATAGATAGATAGATAGATAGATAGATAGATAGATAGATACTTTATTTATCCCCTAGGGGAAATTCATGTGTCCATTAGCTCTTTGGTTGAGGTGTTGTACAGCCTGATGGCAGTGGGAACAAAGGATCTCCTGAACCTCTCTGTTCTGCAGTGAGATGAGACGTTTGCTGCAGCTGTAGCTGCTTCTCTGTCCTGCCAGAATGTTGTGGAGAGGATGGTTGGTATTGTCCAAGATGGCCTCCATCTTACATTGCATGTGTCTCTCCACAACAGTCCTGAGTGAGTCCAGACTCCTGCCAAGCACAGACCCAGCCTTTTTTACCTACACCTGGTCTGTCCCTATACCACACCTGGACAAAACCTGCACTAAACCTGGACTGAACCTGGGATACACTTACACCTAGAACTGGACTAGATATGGGCAGCACCAGGCCGGTGTAGACCTGGACAACAGTCTCTCTCGATGCTGAGAGACACTTGAACTGGATTTAAGTCTCAAAGACAGATCCACTTCCGTCACAGCAGATCCAGACCTGCAGAGGAACCACAAGGTTTATCAGAGGAGGGATGGGGTCGTAATCTGACAGGAGGGGCTTGTTGTTAGGAGGGCGGAGCTTGTTACCTTTGTGTTTGGTACCTTGCTGGTTTAGGCAGGACAGCAGGCTGAGACACAAACTGAGCAGGAGGACCAGGAACACAGAGACAAGTCTGTAGAGACAAAACCATCAAACATGAGGACAGGGCTGATCTCAGAGGACAAGGTTGGTCTCAGGGGACAGGGTTGGTCTATGACGACAGGGCTGCTCTCTGAGGACAGGGCTTGTCTCTGAAACCACTCTGGGCTTCTGTAGCTTTGAAGGTAAAAGCTCTAATTCACCTGGACAGAAATCAATCAATCAATATCATCATTGATGATTATTAAAGGTGGTTGATTCTTACATTACAGTGAGGACGATCCAGGGTTCAGGAGCAGAGACTGTGGACAAGAGGAAGATGGAGAAGAAGTTATGAGATGAACACCAGGGTAAAGGAACCAGGACCAGGATCCTGGACCAGGACCTGGTGTGAACCTGTTGAACTTGCAGTGAACTGAAGAAAGAGGAGCCAAACAGGAAATGAGCTGCGCTCAGGTGAGTTTACCTGCAGGAGCTTCAGCAGGCGTCTCTGTCGGTGTGACGGCTACTGTGGTTTGGTTTCCACACACCGAGTCAGCAAAGGTCGAGCACTCCACCACAGTGTCCTGACGAACAGCTGGAGGACACGATCAATAAATAATCAATCAACAAACAATCAATAATCAGTTCATAATCAGTCAATACTGTCTGACTGTCTCACAGATGTTCTCTCAGTGCTTTGGCTTCACAAACAATGAGTTAATGACTCATGTCTGGAGTCAGACTGGTTCAGGATCAGTCAGTATAACACCAGGACCAGGTCTGGAGTCAGACTGGTTCAGGATTAGTCAGTATAACACCAGGACCAGGTCTGGAGTCAGACTGGTTCAGGATCAGTCAGTATAACACCAGGATCAGGTCTGGGGTCAGACTGGTTCAGGATCAGTCAGTATAACACCAGGATCAGGTCTGGAGTCAGACTGGTTCAGGATCAGTCAGTATAACACCAGGATCAGGTCTGGGGTCAGACTGGTTCAGGATCAGTTAGTATAACACCAGGATCAGGTCTGGAGTCAGACTGGTTCAGGGTCAGTCAGTATAACACCAGGATCAGGTCTGGAGTCAGACTGGTTCAGGATCAGGTCTGGAGATTAAAGCCCTGTTGAGGTGTGTTTACCTGAACAGTCAGTGCACAGTTTACACTGGACTCCCACTCCACCGTCAGGACTCACAGAGCAGTTCTGCATCACAAAGTAACCTGAGAACCACAGACATCTGAGGTTAGATAAACTGTGGTCTGTGGTATTTAGTCTGTAGTCTTCAGTCTGTAGTCTGAGGCCTTTAGTCTGTAGTCTGAGGCCTTTAGTCTGTAGTCTGAGGCCTTTAGTCTTTAGTCTGAGGTCTGTAGTCTTTAGTCTGAGGCCTTTAGTCTGTAGTCTGAGGTCTGTAGTCTGAGGCCTTTAGTCTGTAGTCTTCAGTCTGTAGTCTGAGGCCTTTAGTCTTTAGTCTGAGGCCTTTAGTCTTTAGTCTGTAGTCTGAGGCCTTTAGTCTGTAGTCTGAGGCCTGTAGTCTGAGGCCTGTAGTCTGAGGCCTTTAGTCTGTAGTCTGAGGCCTTTAGTCTTTAGTCTGAGGTCTGTAGTCTGAGGCCTTTAGTCTTTAGTCTGAGGCCTTTAGTCTTTAGTCTGTAGTCTGAGGCCTGTAGTCTGAGGCCTGTAGTCTGAGGCCTTTAGTCTGTAGTCTGAGGCCTTTAGTCTGAGGCCTGTAGTCTGAGGTCTGTAGTCTGAGGCCTTTAGTCTTTAGTCTGTAGTCTGAGCTCTGTAGTCTGAGGCCTGTAGTATTTAGTCTGTAGTCTGAGGCCTTTAGTCTGTAGTCTGAGGCCTGTAGTATTTAGTCTGTAGTCTGAGCTCTGTAGTCTGAGGCCTGTAGTATTTAGTCTGTAGTCTGAGGCCTTTAGTCTGATGTCTGTAGTCTGAGGCCTTAGTCTGAGGTCTGTAGTCTGAGGTCTGTAGTCTGAGGCCTTAGTCTGAGGCCTTAGTCTGAGGCCTGTAGTCTGAGGTCTGTAGTCTGAGGCCTTTAGTCTTTAGTCTGAGGCCTGTAGTCTGAGGCCTTTAGTATTTAGTCTGTAGTCTGAGGCCTGTAGTCTGAGGCCTTTAGTATTTAGTCTGTAGTCTGAGGCCTGTAGTCTGAGGCCTGTAGTATTTAGTCTGTAGTCTGAGGCCTGTAGTATTTAGTCTGTTGTCTGAGGTCTGTAGTCTGAGGCCTTTAGTCTGAGGCCTGTAGTATTTAGTATTTAGTCTGTAGTCTGTAGTATTTAGTATGTACTCTGTAGTCTTGTAATCTGAGATGGATCTGACCTGCTGGTTTATACCTTACCTTGTGAACATGTTGGACATCTGGTGGGGTTCTGCAGAAGTACTGCACTGCAGGGTTCAAAGGTCATCTTCAGGAGCAGACATGTGATGCTCACCTGGAATCAAACAGACTCATTCAGTTAAAGGTGTCCCTGAAAGAGACCAGCTAAATCCAGCTCTCAAAACCACTACAGAAACTTAAAAACCACTACAGAAACTCAAAACCACTACAGAAACTTAAAAACCACTACAGAAACTCAAAACCACTACAGAAACTCAAAACCACTACAGAAACTCAAAACCACTACAGACTGATCCAAGTGCTCAGATCTGATCTGCAGCTTTAAATCTCTAAGTCAACCCTGATCGTGTCGTCATCACTCTCTGTTTGTTTCTGTCTCCTAGAAACAAACACTGTGATGACTGCTCACCTGCATACCTGGAGCGGCCCCACCTCCTCAGGCATGACTGTCTGTACTAAAACACCAGGACACGTGCTGCGTTCAGGTGTCTTTCACCACTCGTTCAGGCACAGTTCACAGACCACATCAGGACCAAGTTTACACCAAAGACCACTGAGACCTGTCAGACCTGGACTAGATGATCACATGAAGGATTTTAGGTTTAAAAACTTTATTAATTTGTAAAATCTGAGAATACAACACAACCACAGACCAGCAGGAGACTCAGACCAGCAGAGAGACTCAGACCAGAGACTGAGACCAGCAGAGACACTCAGACCAGCAGAGAGACTCAGACCAGCAGAGAGACTGATACCAGCAGAGAGACTCAGACCAGCAGAGAGACTGAGACCAGCAGAGAGACTGAGACCAGCAGAGAGACTCAGACCAGCAGAGAGACTGAGACCAGCAGAGAGACTGAGACCAGCAGAGAGACTCAGACCAGCAGAGAGACTGAGACCAGAGACTGAGACCAGCAGAGAGACTCAGACCAGAGACTGAGACCAGAGACTGAGACCAGCAGAGAGACTCAGACCAGCAGAGAGACTGAGACCAGCAGAGAGACTGAGACCAGCAGAGAGACTCAGACCAGCAGAGAGACTCAGACCAGCAGAGAGACTGAGACCAGAGACTGAGACCAGCAGAGAGACTCAGACCAGAGACTGAGACCAGAGACTGAGACCAGCAGAGAGACTCAGACCAGCAGAGAGACTCAGACCAGAGACTGAGACCAGCAGCAGACTCAGACCAGCAGGAGACTCAGACCAGCAGAGAGACTCAGACCAGAGACTGAGACCAGCAGGAGACTCAGACCAGCAGAGAGACTCAGACCAGCAGAGAGACTCAGACCAGCAGGAGACTCAGACCAGCAGGAGACTCAGACCAGCAGAGAGACTCAGACCAGCAGAGAGACTCAGACCAGAGACTGAGACCAGCAGGAGACTCAGACCAGCAGGAGACTCAGACCATCAGAGAGACTCAGACCAGCAGGAGACTCAGACCAGCAGGAGACTCAGACCAGCAGAGAGACTCAGACCAGCACGAGACTCAGACCAGCAGGAGACTCAGACCAGCAGAGAGACTCAGACCAGAGACTGAGACCAGCAGGAGACTCAGACCAGCAGAGAGACTCAGACCAGAGACTGAGACCAGCAGGAGACTCAGGCTGGCTGCACAACATCACACACAGCAGCAGTTTCTTGTCTCCTGTTAAACCTTGACATGTCCAACCCTCTACCTTCAGTTCTGTGCAGTAGAAGTAGAACAAGTAGAATATGGCAGTAGACTCTGTGATGTCACAGTAACAGCAGCTGTTACCTGTCTACACTCACCTGTAATCCGTCCATAGTGTCCTCGCGCTCACACCGATCACACTGACACTGGGAGACCACAGAGGTTTTTATTCATCAGGAGGAGGGGCATTAGGGGGGAGGAGACCGGGAGCACCCTCCTCTCCTCCCCCCGTGACGTAGGGGCTCAGCACCGCCGACTGCCGGTGACGTCGGTCCAGGTGACGTCAGGACCCTCTGTGATCCGGTTCATACTCAGGACTCGGGAGGGGAGACATGGAACAACAAGTGTGTGATCAGAGACACAGTCTGAGCTCTAGGCAGTTGTGGGTAAATCTGGGGAAAACTACAATTAAATAATAATAACAATAAGGATGGTAATAATAATAGTATTTTACCTGTCGTAGAACTCTTCCTTCAGGTCTTGAGCAGCAGCGTCCAGAGTGTAGTGCCTCTCCGGGGCGGCAGGTGGCGGTAACCACCTCGGTCCGCTGGTACCGAGCCAAACGAGAGGGGAGCAGCAGAGTGGCGGTTCGCAGGGTGAGGACTGTCTCAGCTCCAGAAGTGAGTTCTGTCTCCGTGGCTTCGCCAACAGCTCTAATGTTTCTGTTACGTTTGACTGCACGCGGTGTAATGTAGCTACACGTTAGCTCCTGAAATGCTAACAGCAGCGCTGCTGCGGTAAGCATCTCCCCCGCTAGCCGTTAGCATGTACTCTGACAGTCAATAGGCTTCCATTATCGGACACGCCCTGCTCTGACGGCGTCCTGTCCGTTCTCTGACCTCCACAAACACTCTGACCATTGTTATCAACGAGGTGACATACCCAGCTATTAGTGTCAGTCAGTCTAAACATTCGTGGACATACAGGAACCCGATCCTGGTGTCAGTAACCTGGACCGGTTCTAGTCCCACCGCTGAGTGGCGGGGTGAGGGGCTCGCCCCATACTCCATTCAGAAAACAGCAAACCGTTACATCCTGTCCATGTGTAATGTTTCATGCAGTTTAACAACGAGCCAGGCTGATGTCATCAAACAGGTCCACGCTGCTTACTGTAGTCCACCGACCATTGTGCGTTTAGTGAGCAGAGACGGTGGGAATCTCACATGAGACTAAGTATTTAAAGTTTAAAGAACTGTTGATAAATTTGGTTCATGCCGAATTGAAAACTAACAACTACTTGTTTATGAAACATTCTGTGTGAGTTTGATTGAGTATGGTGTTTGTGCAGAGAAATGCAGAAGTCTTAAACTGCCAGGTATTTGTATGGAGTCAGTCAATGATGTCACAGTCTGATTGATTAACTAATCAATAATGTTTAAAGGAAATCCTCTTTCCTGAGGTTCAGTCAGGACAGTCCGGGTTTAAATCTAAACGGGTTAAAACATGTCTCTCCTGAAATCATCACACCTGCCGGACCAGGCTGAAGTTCACCTGTCTGTTTGATCATCAGGTCTCCTGTCACTGTAGTGACTGTTACCGTGGAGGACTGAGCTCACGTTGCCATGGCGAACAAGACTGAGGTCCACTTGTCAGACCATACCTCCTCTCTGGAGGAAGAGGTAACAAAGCCCGCTGGCCGCAGACCCCGCCGCCGAGCCACTGCAACCATAGGGAGGCGGGGTCAGAGAGGAAAGAGGCGGGGTCCTGCAGACAAGAGGCGGGGTCCTGGTGAGAAGAGGCGCGGTCAGAAGGAGAAGAGGAGGGCTCCGGAGGAGAAGAAGGAGGGTGTAACAGTGAAGAGGATGTGGAGCGGTGGGAAGCGGCGGTGGGATAAGAAACACTACTGTGTGTTCTGTCGCCGTCCGCAGGTGAAGATCGCTCGGCATCTGCTGAGGAAACACGCCGACCAACAGGAAGTGATGGCTGCCAGCACACTTCCAACGGGCTCCAAACAACGGCACCTGCTGCTCGAGCACCTGCGCTGCAGGGGCAACTACCTACACAACATCGAGGTTTGTTTACTTAGGATGGTGTGTTTGTTTACCTGTCTGTCTGTTCATTTACCTGTCTCCCTGACAACTGTCTGTCTGTCCCTCAGGTGATCAGGCAGGGCAGTGGTGAGATCGTCCCGTGTCGTCAGCCCTCAGAAGAAGTCGATGTTAGGAACTACCTGCCTTGCCCACTCTGCCTCGGCTTCTTCCTTCGCTCGGACCTCTGGAAACATCAGGCGTCCTGTCGTAAGAAGCTGGCCTCTGACCCGTCCACAGACTCTGCGTCCACAGCAGAGACGACCTCTGAGCCCATGAAGGACTCAACCTCTGTCTCTGCAGGAAAGTCGGTCCGTGACCGAGCAAACAACAGGACATCCAAGTCCATGGAGGACACACTGGCTGACCCCTCAGAGGACACAGTCACAACAGGCCAGACTGGGACCTCTGAGACCAGGTCCAAACGGCCCATGACCTCTGACCCCAGTGGGGATCAGAATGTGACCTCTGACCCCGGAGCGGACCGGCCAAGGAAGCGCTGCAGGGTCCAGGCTGCGGCGTCCCGCCTCCTGCCAATTTCCAGTGGAGCATCTGAGAGCTGCAGCGAAGTCCTACACCGCATGAACCAGGACCACATCTCACATCAGGTCTGTCCACCTGTCTGTCCACCTCTCTGTCTTTCTATCCACGGTTTCCACAGAGTCTTTAAAAGTCTAGAAAAGTCTCATATTTAAAAATCTGAATTTTAGGCCTTGAAAAGTCTTGAAAACTTTAAGGGGAGGGGGGCAAAAGTTTTGACGGCACCAAATTTTCTGATGGCACAGTGTATATTGGTTGTGTTGTAGTTCTTTCAATGGTCCACAAACACCACGCTGTGTTAAAACTACCAACCAGGAGCGTCATGTGGTGTAGTGGTCTAAGCAGGCCTCACTGCAGTTGGCCCCCGGTTCGAGTCCTTGCTGCATGTCATCCCCCCTCTCTCTGCCTCCACATTTCCTGTCTCTCTACTTGTGAATGTTTTTTTTCCGCAATGTCTCTCCCTCACTCACACACACAGTGTAGTTGATGGGCTTAAATAGTTGAGCGGTTGTGGCCTTGTTATATATATTATATATATGTTGTGTTAATCCCTTTTTCTCTCACACAGTTGTGAATGTGAATAAATTCATTTAGGTTGCAACTAATTCAAGGAATTTTCTTTTATATCCTTTCTACTTTTTTACCAGTTTGGACTTGAAATCAGTTTTAATATATTATATTTTCATTCATAAAGGTCTTAAAAGGTCTTAAATTTAACTTGTTGAAACATGCAGAAACCCTGCTACCTGTCTCTGTGTTAACCCTGCTCTTCCTCACTCTGTCCAGGTCAAATCTGATTGGCTGATCTGTAAATATGGAAACAAGTTGATGGGGAACCAAGATGGCAGCCAGAAGAGGTACGATTACATCAGCCAGAAACTGAGGGAGCTTGGAAGGTTCCTCCTGGCTGCTAAATCTCTGGACTCTGATGTTCAGACCCTGCAGGACGTTCTGGCTCCGGGCCGCCTCAGCCTGGCGCTGGCTGCTGCCAGAAAGGCGTCAGGGTACCGGTGGAGCCGCCCTCCACTGGCCGTGAAGACGACACTGAAGACGGTTTGTGAGATTGCCATCGGAGAGAGTCTGCAGGATGGAGACTGGGAGGCTGCAGCCAAAACCACAGACTTCTACCACATGCTGGGACGAGAGTGGGACAACCTGGGGCTGGTGAACCCTGACCCTGACACAGGTAAGACCTGGGTCAACCCTCAGGACTGTGTGGTTAAAAATTATTTAGCTGAACTTGTCATGAGAGCCAGAGGACGGACCAGGGTCTGATCCCTCCAGTGACTCTGGTCTCTGACTGGGTGCAGGTTTTACAACCGTTCATCAGGAAGGAGAACTTCATGACAGATTCATATGCTGCACATGATCAATCCACACAACTTGTTTTTCCTGTAGTCGACCCAGAAGGAGAAGCCAAGCTGAAGAAACGACCGGTCCAGTCAAGGAACGAGAAGAAGCATGTCGAGCCAGGTCCAGAACCTGACCCAAGACCACAGGGTGAGTCTTGACCGAGACCTCTGAACAGAAACTCCCAACTCTGACTGTTTTTTACATCAAAAAGCTGCCAAACCACTGGTTTTACCAGATGTCACCTTTCTCACTCCACACCTCATTTGTTTACAACATCTGGGTGCCAGCGTGGTGAGAGGAGGGGCTGCAGCTCCAGCCAGAGGCAGGCGGCTGCGTATCTTAGAAGCAACACTTAACTGTGGTTGTACATGAATAAAATATTACCAGTAAGTTAAACCAAATCATATTTCTGGTGCAGAAGAGGACAGTTCTTAAATCAGTACCCCTGAGGTCCAACATTGATCCTTGACTAGTCATCATGAAGCTGATTCTGAAGCCCAAATCTGACCACAGATTATACACCTGATTTTAACCATTAAGTTTGACCCCCTAAGTCTTAAAACCCTTATGTGTTTCAGGCATCCCTGCACAGTATGTAATAACTGTAGCGGTCCAGTAGATGGTGCTGTTTGACCTTCTTCTGTGTCTTTACCTGTTTGTAGTTCCGTCAAAGACCAGTAACAGACCCGTCACCTCCTTGATTCCACCAGAGTCCAGACTGCCGACTCCTATCACAGGTGGGTCCTGGAGTCATAAAGAAATTACTCAAATATGTTCAGGTCAGAGATCTGCAATGTCGTATCATCCTTCTGTCGGTCTTTCAGTCCCCGTGGCTCCCAGGAAGGTCCGGCGTCGCCCGTGGTCGTCTGCAGAGAAGGAGGCGGTCTGGAGACAGTTGGGAGTCCATGTGCTTGTCCAATCAGTACCGGGGAAGGAGGTGTGTCAGCGCTGCCTGGACCTGGAGCCTGTCCTCAGAGGGCGACACTGGAAAGACATCAAGAATCAGGTCCACAACCAAATCCAGAGCCAAAAGAAGCAGCAATTCCATGCCCAGATGGACGTTCAAGAGAACCATGAACACCAGAACCAGGAACATGTAGACCAAAGCCAGAGGAAGCAGCTGCAGCAATACCAGGCCCAAATGGACCAACAGGGCAAGGACCACACGCAGAACCAGAAGAAACATCAGTATCATGCCCAGATGGATCATCATGACCAGGACAACATCCAGAACCAGAAGAAACAGCAGTACCATACCCAGTTGGACCATCAGGACCACATTCAAATTCACAAAAAGCAATTGTGTCATGCTAGACTAGACCACCAGGACCATATTCAGGTCCACAAGAAGCATCTGTACCAAATGGACCAGCAGACCCAGGGACTGCAGACTGCACTGGATCAGGACACGTCTTTACTGACGGGTACACCTTATGAACCTGATGGGCCTCATCGACCCCCGGGACACTCACTTGTGGAGCGGGACCCCATTATCAGTCCATATCCACTTCCCCATAGGGCCCCGGGGCCTCACATGGACCAGTTGCTGTCCAGAACAGAGTGGACTGACGAGTCTCTGGCTCAGAACTACCCGGTCAGCAGGCAGCTGGCCAGGAACCTGCTCCAGGATGCGCCTTCAGGAGGACCACCTCCCAATCCACACACTGGACATGTCCACTTCTGATGGACCGCAAGCGCCCCGAGTACTAATGACTCCATTAGATAAGGAAACAGAGACAGACCTGTCCCTGAACCTCCATCACAGGAGCCCCACAACCCCTAACTGTGGGTGTAGTGTTAATTTCACTTGTAAGTAGAAATGTCCTGATCTGAGTTCTGTAGTACTGCGTTTCTAATGAGTCCAGTCCGGTCCTGAGTGTGGCTCCTTTAATGGATCCCACTGTGTTAAAACTACAGAAACCCTCACCCCCTCTGCTCTGATTGTAACGCGGTGTCACAGACTGTTGCTTCTTTTACCTCATAAACAACAAAGTCATTGACCACTGGAGACAATTGTCTCTTTAACCGGTCAGAGCTTACGTCAGGAGGGAGGAGGAAAGATTCACAAAGTTCACAGTGTTTGGTTCATGGTTTTGGGGCATTGTCAGTTTCAACAGAATCAAGTCTTAACATTCAACTCTTAATTAAAGAACAGGTTTTCTAATCAGTGCAAACTAATGCTAAGTCCACATCGCTACATTTTTATTTTAAAACAGCGTTTTCAAACGAAAACAATCTCTGTCCAGACGAACACACCTGAAAACACACACATACCTGACCATTCACATACATTTCATTGTCTAGATAGCTGCTAGCAAAGACAACAAGGTCAGTAACACAGTCATTCATTATCATGTTGTATTCATCACTGGTAGTCCAGGCTGATGAGAGCCAATCAGGAGAGACCGTGGGTGTGACATCATCGTTTACAAAAGTCTCAGTTTCTGTCCGTCCAGGCTACAACGCAATCCCAAAGTTTTCAAAATAAAACACATCCCAAGAGTTTTCAAAATAAAATAGCAGCATTTCCAGAAGCCTTTTTTCAGGGCTCAAAAACTCTGCAGTTGTGTGGACGGGAGGAAGAAATGTGAGTTTTAAAACGAAACCGTAGTAGTTTGGAACCAAAGAATAAAAACGCAGCACAAACCAAACACACAGCTGCAGATCTTTGGCTATAAACACCCACAATGCTTCACTTCTTGACGTTGTCCAGTCTTAATCTGCATGAAGAGGCTGTTTAATGCTGCAGACACACTGAGTGATGTCTTCTTCAGTGGTCCATCATATTAGGAGCATCACTGTCAGCACTGTGCCTCTCACAGGTGACTAAATCTGGACTGCTCTGGTACAGCAGGCCGACACCATGCTGACAGACTCTGTTTTTTCTGCACGTCTCACTATTTTCAAATGATCAAAATGACTGATACACGCCCCAAACCGAACGAGTGAGTCTTTTACTTGAACCTTTGCACCTCTAGTCAGTGGTGGACAAACGTGAGAAGCTGATGCTGAATGTTTTCTATGTAGACCTCTCATCATCATCATCATCATCATCATCAGAGCAGAGAGCAGCAGGAACAGATCAGGCCCCGCTGAGAGACCAGAGAGAAATGCTGCTGAGGTGACTGGACGCAGTAGAACATGTTAAAGAAATGACGTGGTTATGATCGGCTTCAATGTAGTTGATACGTCTCATTAAAATACAGGATCTGCTTGGGACCTTTCTACATGTCAAAGAGAATCTACCTTCCTCTTTTCCTCCTGTCCTCTGTCCCAGCTGAACCACTCTCTCCCCACAGAGAAAATTAAATCTTCTGTCCCTGTGTCTCCTGACAGTTTCATCTTTTCAGTGATGAATACCTGGAAAGTTTCGTTTTAGAAGACACAGTGGAGAACAAGGCAGAACGTAGACCTTAAAGGTTCTGGAAGGTGTCTCCTTTTTGAGTAACATTTTATATCTTTACATGACAGATTTGTCCTTTAATGGTTCTGCATCTCACCCAGACACCATTCAGTGTTATTGTTGTCATGGTAAAGGCTGACATCAACCTGCTGCTTTACCTCTGTGTTTTCTTCTGCCTGTCCCTGTCAATGGGTCTGTGGACTCTGGACGGGTTCTACAGCCTCTGGTCAGGTGTGGTGGTTCGTATCTTTCACCAGTAGGTGGCAGAGTTCTCATGGATCAGGTTACAACACACAGTTCAGTCCAGGATAACTAATGGTCTCTACAGGAGCATAAAACCATTTTACAGTATTCAGTCTACGTTCTTTCTTTCTAATGACCTTCCCATCATGCATCACAGTTCAGGCGTTCCCACATCACTTGGTTCTTAGTAACCCTAACCTGACTCAGGACCTGAGTCAGGTTGCGTCCACATTTTATCCAGGCTAATCAGCTCTGGTCAGGTCCAGCTGTACTGCAGGTCCACATGGTCTTTATCTGCTCTGAATCCGCTGGTGAGTCATCGTCATGGAGGAAAATGTCCAGTTAGGCTCACCAGTCTGATTATCCTCAGTTCTGTTTACCTGGATCAGGTCTATCACAGAAGAGGGTTCGTCATACTTCTGGTGTAGTGTCGACTCTGTTAGGCTGTGTCCGCACTACTATGTTTTTGTTTTAAAATGCACGTCTTTTGCTATGTTTTCTCCTCCCGTCCACATCACTCCAGAGTTTTGGAAACCCTGCTGACCCTGTTTTAGTTTAGGTATGTATGTGTTTTCAGGTGTGTTAGGACTGACTCTGGGCTGGAAGGAGGTCGTTTTCTTTTGAAAAAAAGTAGTGTGGACATACCCTTAATCGCCACAGTGTCTGAGAACGTGTGAAGACCATGAGAAGGTGAGGTTGATTGGAGCTGACTGTGACACAGTAAAAAAACATCAGTCAAAGACTCTGTGGTTCAGTCCAGCAGGATTAGACCTATTTACTCATTCAATCAGATGACAGTAAAAAACAAACGTAGGTCTACTGTACATCAACAAAACCGGATTATATTCTGATGGTACTGTCTGAAAACGTTTTAACAGATGTCTGATATTTAATATTAATTCTCTGCAGATACCACACTGCATTTGCTCTCTGTGCTCCTATTGGTCAGCATCGAGGAACACTGAGCTGACACTGGACTGACTCTGGGATGACGCTGGGCTGACTCTGGGCTGATACTGAGCTGACACTGGACTGACTCTGGGATGATACTGGACTGACTCTGGGCTGATACTGGGATGACGCTGGGCTGACTCTGGGCTGATATATTGGGGTGACTCTGGGCTGACACTGGACTGATTCTGGGCTGATACTGGGATGACTCTGGGCTGGTATATTGGGCTGACTGGGTGGATACTGGCCAGATACAGGGCTGACTCTGGGCTGATACTGAGCTGACTCTGGGCTGATACTGAGCTGACTCTGGGCTGATACTGAGCTGACTCTGGGCTGATACTGGGATGACTCTGGGCTGATACTGAGCTGATACTGGGATGACGCTGGACTGATACTGGGCTGACTCTGGGTGGACACTGGGCTGACTCTGGACTGATACTGGGCTGATACTGGGATGACTCTGGCCTGATACTGGGCTGACTCTGGCCTGATACTGGGCTGACTCTGGACTGATACTGGGCTGACTCTGGGTGGACACTGGGCTGACTCTGGACTGATACTGGGATGACTCTGGGCTGATACTGGGATGACTCTGGCCTGATACTGAGCTGATACTGGGCTGACTCTGGGTGGACACTGGGCTGACTCTGGATGGACACTGGGCTGACTCTGGACTGATACTGGGCTGACACTGGGTGGACACTGGGATGACTCTGGCCTGATACTGGGCTGACTCTGGACTGATACTGGGCTGACTCTGGGTGGACACTGGGCTGACTCTGGGTGGACACTGGGATGACTCTGGCCTGATACTGGGCTGACTCTGGACTGATACTGGGCTGACTCTGGGCTGATACTGGGATGACTCTGGCCTGATACTGAGCTGATACTGGGCTGACTCTGGGTGGACACTGGGCTGACTCTGGACGGACACTGGGCTGACTCTGGACTGATACTGGGCTGACACTGGGTGGACACTGGGATGACTCTGGCCTGATACTGGGCTGACTCTGGACTGATACTGGGCTGACTCTGGGTGGACACTGGGCTGACTCTGGGTGGACACTGGGATGACTCTGGCCTGATACTGGGCTGACTCTGGACTGATACTGGGCTGACTCTGGGCTGATACTGGGATGACTCTGGCCTGATACTGAGCTGATACTGGGATGACGCTGGGTGGACACTGGGCTGACTCTGGACTGATACTGGGCTGACTCTGGGTGGACACTGGGCTGACTCTGGACTGATACTGGACTGACTCTGGGATGACGCTGGACTGATACTGGGATGACTCTGGGCTGATACTGAGCTGATACTGGGATGACGCTGGACTGATACTGGGCTGATACTGGGCTGACACTGGGTGGACACTGGGCTGACTCTGGACTGATACTGGGCTGATACTGGGATGACTCTGGCCTGATACTGGGCTGACTCTGGCCTGATACTGGGCTGACTCTGGACTGATACTGGCTGACTCTGGGTGGACACTGGGCTGACTCTGGACTGATACTGGGATGACTCTGGGCTGATACTGGGATGACTCTGGCCTGATACTGAGCTGATACTGGGCTGACTCTGGGTGGACACTGGGCTGACTCTGGATGGACACTGGGCTGACTCTGGACTGATACTGGGCTGACACTGGGTGGACACTGGGATGACTCTGGCCTGATACTGGGCTGACTCTGGACTGATACTGGGCTGACTCTGGGTGGACACTGGGCTGACTCTGGGTGGACACTGGGATGACTCTGGCCTGATACTGGGCTGACTCTGGACTGATACTGGGCTGACTCTGGGCTGATACTGGGATGACTCTGGCCTGATACTGAGCTGATACTGGGCTGACTCTGGGTGGACACTGGGCTGACTCTGGACGGACACTGGGCTGACTCTGGACTGATACTGGGCTGACACTGGGTGGACACTGGGATGACTCTGGCCTGATACTGGGCTGACTCTGGACTGATACTGGGCTGACTCTGGGTGGACACTGGGCTGACTCTGGGTGGACACTGGGATGACTCTGGCCTGATACTGGGCTGACTCTGGACTGATACTGGGCTGACTCTGGGCTGATACTGGGATGACTCTGGCCTGATACTGAGCTGATACTGGGATGACGCTGGGTGGACACTGGGCTGACTCTGGACTGATACTGGGCTGACTCTGGGTGGACACTGGGCTGACTCTGGACTGATACTGGACTGACTCTGGACTGATACTGGGCTGACTCTGGGTGGACACTGGGATGACTCTGGCCTGATACTGGGCTGACTCTGGACTGATACTGGGCTGACTCTGGGTGGACACTGGGCTGACTCTGGACTGATACTGGGATGACTCTGACCTGATACTGAGCTGATACTGGGATGACTCTGGCCTGATACTGGGCTGACTCTGGACTGATACTGGGCTGACTCTGGGTGGACACTGGGCTGACTCTGGGTGGACACTGGGATGACTCTGGCCTGATACTGGGCTGACTCTGGACTGATACTGGGCTGACTCTGGGCTGATACTGGGATGACTCTGGCCTGATACTGAGCTGATACTGGGCTGACTCTGGGTGGACACTGGGCTGACTCTGGACGGACACTGGGCTGACTCTGGACTGATACTGGGCTGACACTGGGTGGACACTGGGATGACTCTGGCCTGATACTGGGCTGACTCTGGACTGATACTGGGCTGACTCTGGGTGGACACTGGGCTGACTCTGGACTGATACTGGGCTGACTCTGGGTGGACACTGGGATGACTCTGGCCTGATACTGGGCTGACTCTGGGTGGACACTGGGCTGACTCTGGACTGATACTGGGCTGACTCTGGGCTGATACTGGGCTGACTCTGGACTGATACTGGGCTGACTCTGGGTGGACACTGGGCTGACTCTGGGCTGATACTGGGCTGATACTGGGCTGACTCTGGGCTGACTCTGGGCTGATACTGGGCTGACTCTGGGTGGACACTGGGCTGACTCTGGGCTGACTCTGGCCTGATACTGGGCTGACTCTGGGCTGATACTGCGATGACGCTGGGTCCGACCCTGGTCTTGAAGGGCTCCTCAGGCTCCAGGATCCTCTGTAGGTCGTCACAGACTGTTCCTCAGACTGGATCACAGCAGTAATGATCCTCCTCCTGATCCTCCTCTCCTCCATCTTCTTCACACAAACACACACAGACTGCAGGGGGCAGGGTCTGTGCTGATGGAGCTGCTCGGTGATTGGCGGAAAGAGGTGTGACGTCAGACGGTGTTGGGTGAGGAGGAGTTGTACCGCATTGACACGGTCTTCTCTCTCTCTCTCTCTCTCTCTCAACCTCTCCCCGTCTCATCTCATCGATCATCATCGATCCGTCGTATCAATACTCAGGAGCTAATCGTTTTTGAATTGGGTACTTGAGCGGCGGCGACAGGAAGCTCGTGTCGTCATAGCGGGGACATCACGCGCCGTCTGAGCGGACAGACAGACCTCCATCTTCATCCTCACCCTCACCATCATGTCCGGCACCAAGGAGGAGGACCGCAAAGGCTCCAGCGAGTGGCGGGAATTCTTCTGGAATCCGCGAACTCATGAGCTGTTGGGCCGAACCGCCTCCAGCTGGGGTGAGTCCCGTTCACTCTCTCTCTCTCTCTCTCTCTCTCTCTCTCTCTCTCTCTCTCTCTCTTCTCTCTCTCTCTCTCTCTCTCTCTCTCTCTCAGTCCGCCAGGCACTGTGAATGTCTCTTTACCACCGACTCAGATTAAATCATCTTTATTGACATAATGTTACTGTGTTTTCTAAAGGTCTCTCGACCTAAACCTCTCTCTCGGTGTCAGAGCTGCTTAGTCGATTAATCCGTTATTGATCAGCTGAGAATTGATCAGGTTACCAGCAATATGAATAATTCATCTCATCGATTACTGGAGGAAATAATCAGTAATAAAACCAGTGGTTAGCTGCAGCTCTGCTCAGTCTCGACCTGAATCTTCAGATTGAAGGATCTTTATTGACACTGAGGTTCGTTTACACAGTTAATCTCTGTCAATTTATTATTGGTGTTACATCAAAGGCAAATATAAATTATTGATCATTTAAATAGAACAAGGAAACTATTGTATTAAAACATAAAACACATATGAAGATATAAGGTTGATTAGATTAGATCGATTATTGTAAATGTCTCTGAACAATTATACTAATATAATTATAATATTGAAATATATTTCATACATTCTTTAATTGTTTTTCATTTCATAGTAAAGTTGGTGTTTAATTCCATTTTGTATTGTAATAATGATCATTGTGATTTTATTTTAATCCTGGATCAACGTGTAAAGCTCTTTGTAACTGTTTAGTTTTATTATCATTATTGTTATTGATATTGTTATAAAAGAGCGTATACATAGGGAACATCAAGAATAGAGATGATATGAACTGTAACTCTCTCTTCTTTTTGTAAATGTCTATCTACTACTGACACTCTCTCTCTCTGTGTCAGTGATGCTCGCTCGTCCTCTGTCAGCCATGTCCTGTCTGAAGGTCACTCTCTCTCTCTCTATTTATAATCTGTCTCTCTCTTAAAGGAGGCAGAATGAATTATACAGAAAATAGGACGTGTGTGTGTGTGTGTACTGTACATGTGTGTATATTGCAGTTATACATGTCTCCAGTATCATGGTCACATCTTTAAAGAAAAACTGCACTGAATTATTGTTTATCTCTTGATGATGATGATAATGATATTGTTGGTGATGAAGATAATGATGATGATGAAGAAGATGATGATAATGATGCAGGTGATTTTTTACCACAGTCTTGATTTCTCTGTTGAAAACTATCCTGCTTGTGTTTGTCACTTACAAACATAAAACCATCTAAAACACAAATATGATGATGTCAGAGGAAGAAAAACAGGAATGACACATATTTCTCCGTGGTGACAGTAAACACAACATGTGGAGGCACCAATAACCCTGCTGCATTAACCACGATAAACAACAGGTTGTCAGCACAGTAACTGCTGCTAGATGCAGAACCATTTGAATCATGTGGATTTCATGGATTTTACCTTCTTTACTGTCAGATTTTCAGACTCAGTTTTTGGGATTTTTTCCTCAGCCAGAGGCATCATGTTTTCAGGTCGTCCATCCGTGAGTCCGTCAAAGGAACTGGTTAGATTTTGGTGATCAAAGGTTACCTAGGCAGATGTTCTAGTGTAACTTTGAACATTGATGTGAGTCAGCAGCAGTCCAGTGCTGCCTCCATGTTTAAATTGTGATGACGTCACCTCTGTTAACAGGGAGGGTGTGGGCGGAGCTTTAGGGCCAAACAGAGCATAGTGTGCTGGAGGGAGACATGAGGGAGATGAGGTGTCCTAGAACCAGAGTGGACCGATCACCACAACACAGCCACATCCATCTCTCCCTCGATCGCGCTGATGTTTTACTCTTCTAACATTGAGCCCAGCGTCCCAGTTCTCCCAGTTCTCCCAGTCCATCACTGGTGTAGGTGATGTGTCACAGACATTAGAATTCTCTGATGGAGTTCCTCAGGGAAGAGTTCTGGGTCCTGTTCTGTTCTTCTTCATACCTGCTGCCTCTGGAAACGTCAGGCTTCACTATACGCAGATGATACAGGACTGTTCCTCTGTTTCCTCACACAGCCCCAGTTCTGTAAATGCTCTGATTACCTGCCTCACCTGTAAAAACGTTCGTCACTCGTCTTGTAGTTTGTGTTCACTGATGAAAATGTTATTCTTTAGTTTTAGTCGATCTTTTTTTTAATATTTTTTTTAAAGTTTTTTAATTAATATTTTTGTTTTAAAATGTAAAAGCTGATTATTATCTTTCAGTTGTTCTGTTCAGAGAGCTGCAGAGACACCTGACACACACCTGTACACACACCTATATACACAGCTGACACACCTCTGTACACACACCTGTGTACACCTGCCCACACACCTGCCCACACACCTGCCCACACACCTGCACACACACCTGCACACACACCTGCACACACACCTGTACATACACCTACACACACCTGTACATATACCTACACACATCTGTACATACACCTACACACACCTGTGCAGACCTGACAGACACCTGTTACCTGTGCAGACAGGCAGTCTGTAGAACATCACACTGATATAAAACCATCCTAACTGATCTGAAGTCTGCTCAGGCTTTACATAACTGTGATGTCATGTTTCCCATCATGCACCATGGCAGTAGATGTTTGGCCTTGATGGAGACTGAAGGACACACACACTCCTGTGAACACACTCTTACACACTGATGCGCACACACAATGAACCAAGTTGAGTGTGTGTTAATCTGGATTAAACAGACAGACGAGGTTGATTGGACTGTAATCTCCACACACACACACACACACACACACACACACTAGTCATAATTGACTGGTGAGGGCTGTTGTTGACATCATCTTAAAGGAACAGTACAGCATTTTAGTAGATCAGATGAATCTCAATGTATCCAGTGTAACACACTCAGCTCAGAGTCAGCAATACTACACATTGATGTTGATGTGTTCACTTACCCTGGGAAAAAACACCTCTGTTAACCTAACCTAATGTATAAGTCAGAGCATGAGGGCTTTTTTGTTCCAAGTTTCACCTCTCAGGCAACATACAGGCTGTTCTATGTAAGTGATAGAGGCCCAATTCTAGTGCCCCCCCCCCCCCCCCCCCACACACACACACACACACACACACACACACACACAGCCCTTTATTCACACTTTGTGTAATTCCTCATTTCTGCAGACTTCCCCTGAGGGAATTACCCAAAGTTCATAGCGTTGTGATATTGTGGTTACCAGGAGACACCGAGAAGCGTAAAAAAAAAATCGCCATAAAACAGAAGAAATAATAAGATAGAAGAAGAACAGTTAACAAACAATCAACACCTGCAGACAGTACTCGGGGCTGAATGAAGGGTATTTCATTTGAAGAAAAGCTTCTATTGTCCCCAGTCAAACATGAGGCATTAAAGATGCTAACACATTGTTATCTGTGACAAACTGAACATAAGTCTGACTCCAGGAACCGGGACACATGTCCCTGTCAGGACCAGGACCAGATCCTGGTCTTCAGGACTGATGTGAGCCGGTTTAATCTGCAGCCGAGGACACGTTTGATAACATTAACTCAGCAGGAGGAAGCCTTTAACAGGTTCACCTGACCGAGTCCAGGTCAGAGTTACCGTCACTGTGTGGAGGAGGCGGGGCTAAGGACCTGCTCTGGTCAGTGATTTTAATCAAGAGGTCATTAGAACCCAACAGGTTCTAGGGATCCTTGAGAAGACACCATAGATCCATAAGGATGTTCCATGAGTCCTTGAGGAGGTTCTCAAGGTCTTTGTGGAAGTTTTCATGGTCTTTGAGGTGTTCCAGGCATCCAGGTAGTTAACTGTTCATAAATCCTGAATCATCAGTCTTGTTGCTATGATTACCAGGTTAATGTCGAGAAGGATTTTTATAGCTCTCTGTCAGCCAATCAGAGAGCAGGATTCTCTGTTGCCTAGGTAACAACGGATACATTATTAGTAAAAGTGATCAGTTTAAAGAGAGAGAGGGTGACAGAGACATTACACCCTTCCCCCTCTCTCACTCCTCCCCTTCCCCCCTCCATTAAAACTGAATGTAGGTCATCAGCAGGGGGCGGGGCTACACACAAGAGGATTATAAAGATGATATTTAGAGGAGAGAAGGGGGAGGAGCAGATGTAATGTACTCTACTGTATAACAACCCCTCCCCCCCCTCCAGGTCTGATCCTGCTCTTCTACCTGGTCTTCTACCTGTTTCTGGCGGGAATGTTTATTCTCACCATGTACGTCATGCTGCTGACGCTCGACGACTACAAACCCACCTGGCAGGACCGCCTGGCCACTCCAGGTGAGAAAAGCAAACTCACCCTCCACACTAACTCCACCTGCAGCAGTCGATACATCACAATCACTGACGGGAGGAGGAGACATGTCACGATTTCTTTAATCCTACATTTACACAATAATCATACGACACTGATGAAGTCGTCCATTCACACGGACGCCATGACTTTTTTACTGCAACAAGCCCAAAGCCTGCTGGGAAAAAACTAGTGTAGACTTCTGTTGACAGTGTGGAAAATGATTCCTCATCACCAAAGTCTGAATCCTAAACGCCGTGATCACCGTTTACAGACTCCACCCACCAGCAGCTGTGTACACACCTGTCTGCTACCTGGCAGATAGCCAAGCTGTGGGTCACAAGGATTGTGATTGGTCGATGAGGCTCACAGTGATTTAGGGAGGGGTTTCAGTAGCAGTGTATTATACCTGAATCGTTTCAAATCCAGAACTGAACCTTGGTTGTTTATCAACATGTTGAACAGTGATTAAGATTTGAACAAACAACTTTCATTGACTTTGGAAAGTGTCAGTGTGATCAGGTTTGTCACACTCTGATTGGTGAACGAGGGTCAGGCTGTGATTGGTTTATGATGTTCTTACGTTCAGGGATGATGATTCGTCCGAAGGGCGATCAGCTGGAGATCACGTTCTCGGTGTCAGAGACGGAGAGCTGGGACGGCTTCATCCAGAACCTCAACACCTTCTTGTCTTGTAAGACTTCAACAATCTTTAATCAATTAATTTCATTAGTAATCAGCTCTAGTTCTAATGTCTACCTGTCTGTCTCTCTACCTGTCTGTCTGCAGCGTACAACGACAGCTACCAGGTTCAGACCAATGACAACTGTCCTCCAGATCAGTATTTCATTCAAGAGGACAGTGGAGAGGTAAACCTGTCTCATTCTATACCTGTCTGTCTCTCACCTGTCTCATTCTGTACCTGTCTGTCTCTCCACCTCTCATTCTATACCTGTCTGTCTCTCATTTTCTCTCTCTCTCCGCCTGCCTTCTGACCTGTCTGTCTCTTCACCTGTCTCTCTCACTCTCAAACTGTCTCTCTCTCTCTCTCTCCACCTGTCTCTCTTTCTCTCTCTCCCCACCTGTCTCTCTCACCACCTGTCTCTCTCTCTACCTGTCTGTCTCTCCACAGGTGAGGAACAATCCCAAGCGTTCCTGTCAGTTTAATCGAACGGTGTTGGAGGACTGTTCTGGGATCACTGATCGTTTCTATGGTTACAACAGAGGTCAGCCCTGTATCCTCATAAAACTGAACCGGGTACGTCCACCTCTGACCTCTGACCTGAATTTTAAAGCTGAAAACTAGAAGACTGAACAAGAAGGTTGTTTTTTAGCTTCATTGTCTACAGACTGTGTGAGGTCAACTAGAGTCAATCAAACCTGAACCACATATAGATCTGGTTAGTGTGACATCACTTCCTTATGATGTCATCATCTCTGATGTCCCTCCAGAATAAAGGTCCACAGCAACAGAGTCTGCAAAACTTCACTGAGAATCCTCCTGTTTTAAGTTTCCTTTAGTTTCATAGTAAAACATCATGATACACTGCAGACAGGAAGTGATCACAGCTGGTCACAGCTGATCACAATCACAGCTGGTCACAGCTGGTCACAGCTAATCACAGCTTGTCACAGCTGGTCACAGCTGATTCACCTGATCACAGCTGATCACGATCACAGCTGGTCACAGCTGGACACAGCTGGTCACAGCTGGACACAGCTGATTCACCTGATCACGATCACAGCTGGTCACAGCTGGACACAGCTGGTCACAGCTGATTCACCTGATCACAGCTGATCACGATCACAGCTGGTCACAGCTGGTCACAGCTGATGTTAATGAGATGGTCTGACTCCATGAGAACAGATATAAGATAAACAAACAGTGGTGGGTGGAGTCTCACACATGAAGGTTAAGAACCAACTAGTATTGATCAAATACTTCACAGTGGTACAGACAGTCTGAGAGTAACGGCTGTCTCTCTCTCTCTCTCTCTCTCTCTCCAGGTGATCGGTATGTTACCGGGGAAGGACAGTCAGTCTCCTTATGTCACCTGTGGAGCCAAGGTCTGAACCTGTCTGTCTGTCTAACTGTCTGTCTGTCTGTCTGTCTCTCTGACTGTCTCACTTTCTTCATTTCATCTGTTTTGTCTCTGTCTTTTCATCCCTCCATCTTCAGAGGTACAAAGTGGGGAAAGATGAGTGGGTAAGAACAATAGAACATAGAACATTTACCTCAGTGTGGAAGCCTGGTGGTAGAACATAGAGCTTTTAATCAGTGTAGAACCTCATTGTTAAAACATAGAACATTTAACTCAGCATAGAATCTTGGTATTAGAACGTAGAACTTTTATCCCAGTGAAGAACCTCAGTGTTAGAACGTAGAACACCTCCAGGACAGGTAAATGTGTGAGACTGTGGTTTGTTTAAAATCATCTTTCACCTGAGGACCAGGTTCACTTTCCTGTGCTGTGTTCACTGTCCCATCTGTCTGGATGGGTTTTACATTGTCACTGCAGTTTATTGATGAGTTATTGATCAGTGTGTGTGTGTGTGTGTGTGTGTGTGTGTGTGTGTGTGTGTGTGTGTGTGTGTGTGTGTGTGTGTGTGCGCGCGCGCGTGTGCGTGTGCGTGCGGGCAGAGAGAAGACAGTGATAAGATCGGACCTCTGGCGTATTTTCCTCCTAATGGGACCTTCAATCTCATGTACTACCCGTACTACGGCAAGAAAGCTCAGGTAACACACACAGTACACTATAGACACACACACACACACACACACACACGTCTTCACTGAGATTATTCAAATTTACAAATTCCCTCAATTCAAAACAATAATGACACGTATGAGATCCAACAATAATACTAAGCTCCACGTCAGTAGATCCTCAGTAGATCCCGGGTCATGAATCCCTGTCAGTATGTCATTCATCATGTCTGTCCATGTGTTTGCAGATTTATTTAATAATTCAATAGAAAGGTAGTAACTCCTACTCTCATACTGATGAGTGTGTGATGTGTTCGATGTGTCAGGTGAACTACACTCAGCCACTGGTGGCCGTGAAGTTCCTGAACGCCTCTCTGAACACAGACATCAACGTCGAGTGTAAAATCAACTCCAACACTCTCGCCACCGGCAACGAGAGAGACAAGTTCGCCGGACGGGTTTCCTTCAAACTACGGATCAACGACAAGTAGACACAGCTGTTTACACACACACACACACACACACACACACACACACACACACACACACACACACACACACACACACACGTTAAAGCTGCACTAATCCAGATGTGTAATGAAACCAGTGGGCGTGTCCTCAGTCTCCCTCAGACTCACCTTCTGTGCTGATTCAGTCTTGTTCCAGCTTCGTGATGCGTTCACTGACTCCGAGTTACTCTGTCACTTTCTCTCCCGTAGCCGTGTAAACACATCGTTGGTGTTTGGTAGTTTTCTGTGACGTGATCCTACGACACTCTCAGTGCAGCTTTAACTCAAACACACCGACCCTGAAACCGACCAATCAGCACGCACACACGCTCTGATGTCACTGACACTGAGGATGGACTGAAGAGCGCCAGACGATCGATCATCGTATCAATCTGCACGAATCAAAGACCAAACTATTGATCACACAGCTGATGTGTTTATTGATCGACCTTTAGTTTATTTATTTATCTTTACTTATTTATCACTTGTTTATTATTGTTTATTTATTTGTTTGGCTTCTTTACAAGAGCTTTGTTTTTTACAACATTAAAATCCTTTGAAGTTCAGATCACAGGAAGTCGGGTTGCTTCTGTGAATGTGTCACCAGGTGTGGCTGGCTCTGATTGGCTGTTCAGAAACCAGATGACAGGTTCACAATAATCTGGTTTTATCAGTCAGATCCCAGACATCAAGCCTCAACAGAAACCAGTCCAGAAACCAGTCCAGAAACCACAAACCACATCACAAACCAGTTCACAAACCAGTCCAGAAACCAGTTTGACGACTGGTCTGTCTCTTCGGCCATGTTGAATCTTGGTCACCTCGTCTGTTGCCATGGAAGCATTAGCCATTAGTAACCATGACAACAGTGTTGGTGTCATGATATTTTTTGTTGTCTTCCCTCTTTCTTTTGATCTTTGTTGCTGCAGCTGATTGGCTCATTAGTTAATTAGATCATTAATTAGTGGATATCTTAACGAGTTAGTTAATTTAGTTAATGGCTGGTTATTGAGTTAGGTGTTAGCAAGTGTTTTTTTCTCTTGATTTGTTTACATGTTTGTTTTTGTTTACTACTGTCATCATGGGGCTGAGCATGATGGCTGTTACCATGACAACCATGTCAATCACTGTCATGCGACCTTGAAATGCCCCTCCCACACCTGCACTGCTCTGCACCAATCGTCTTCCTTTAAAGAGTGACCAGCCAATCAGATGGTCCCGCTGTATGATGTCATATGCTGTTACTTGTTTGTGATTGGTTGATTTTTCCTGCCTGAAAATTTCCTTGTGTTTAACTGATGATTAAAAACAAAGAAATTAAACAGAAAAACAAAACAACCTCTCTGTGTGATTAATGGGTCAATGGGGGGGGGGGGGGCATGATACAGACTGGAATACTTCCTGGATTAAGGACTACAAACGGGTTTACTTCCTGGTTTATGTCTTTAAAAAAGCTGGAATACCTCCGGGACTACAAATGTACCACTTGTGGCACTGCCATCAACCTCTTGTTTATTCATGGTACTTGTCGCCATGGCAGCAGCTGCTGGTGGGACGCCATG
The DNA here is from genome assembly GCF_021018895.1 of Seriola aureovittata. Taxonomy (NCBI): domain Eukaryota; kingdom Metazoa; phylum Chordata; class Actinopteri; order Carangiformes; family Carangidae; genus Seriola; species Seriola aureovittata. The sequence goes on along the minus strand of NC_079386.1, from coordinate 19,848,797 downwards.
TTGTCCATGGTGGTCACCAAGAGCAGCTGCGGTGGCATGTGACATTACTCGTGTCACTCGTGTCCTCCTCTTCGATCCCTTCTCCTTCTCCTCCCCTCCTCTCCAGAGTCAGTGTTCTGTTGTTGTGAAGAAGACAGATTGTCTGGAGGATTGTGGGAAGTCCTGTCAGGTGAGAGGTGTGTCTGTTGGTGATGGTGGGGTCGAGGAGAAACCTGGGAGAACAAAAGAGATCCACGTGGTCCAGGACTCAGTCTACGTGTGTTACATAAGTCCAACTGCAGCCGGTCTCTTATATAACAACATGAGTCACTGCAGCTGTGGAGCCTCTGCTGGTCTGGAAGAGGAACTACAGGCACAGGGTGTTCATCAGCTGGAGACGTCTGCACGTCACAAACAAAGAAAATTACAAAGAAAAATAAACAGATACAAGCAAACTGTATCTCTGAGTGTGATAGACATGAAGGAAACATGATGGTTCAGTATTTAGTCTGTTTCAGTGTGAATTGCTTCAACTCACAGAGGAGCTGTGCCCCCCCCCCCCCCCCCCCCCCCGCAGTAAAAGTAAAGGAGGAAACTTGACGATTTAAATGAGGCTGTGACTAATAATTATTTTCATCATGGATCAAACTGCTGAGTCTGTTTCCTCACTCCAGGAAATAGTCTGATCCACACGTCTCACCTCAGCAGCATCAGCGGCCGTGACTTCAGAGTCCTGATGATTATTGATCATGTTCCATTGATCCAGTCTGATCATATTAACAGTGATCAGGTCTGTGACTTCAGATAAATCACAGATCCTGGATCTGACACGAGGTCCTTAAAGTGTATAATGAGTTTATGATGAATCATCTCTGATTGTGTTTATTTAGATCATGTTCGAATGAATGATCTCCACGTGTCGGAGCAGGTGAGGGGAACGTTCATGAAACCTGAAGACGGAGATATCTTCATTATTTACCTGTGTGAACTCACCTGGACATGAGACTCACCTGAGTCGCTCCAGATGTTAAACTCACTTGAACTGTGACGATGCTGCTGGACGTTTCGGGTACGACAGGTTCAGGTACGTCTTTAAAAACTGGTCATGTGACGAGTTCGACCTCGATGGTAAACTGTGACAAAGACTTAAGACTGGGAAGTGGTTTAAACCAGAACTGGTAAAACTGGTTTGTGATCCAGCAGCTGGTTTAAACTGGTTTGAACTGGTAAAACTGGTTTGTGATCCAGCAGCTGGTTTGAGGCCTGTTGGTTCCAGATGTTTGTTGTCATGTGGTCATTGAAGCAGACAGTGAGTCTCAGAGTTTCTGATGTTTATTGTTGTTACAGCAGAAAAATACAGAATCAATCAAACGGATCAGATACGATCAGAGACCAGAACCACCGAGGAAAACAGTGATTCACACAGCGAAGCAGCAGGTGAAGCAGAGCTCAGGTCCAGCTGAGACACCACAGTCCAGATCAGACCTGATCCAGGACCGTCAGAGTCCAGCTGAGACACCAGAGTCCAGATCAGACCTGATCCAGGACCGTCAGTGTCCAGCTGAGACACCAGAGTCCAGATCAGACCTGATCCAGGACCGTCAGAGTCCAGCTGAGACACCAGAGTCCAGATCAGACCTGATCCATGACCGTCAGTGTCCAGCTGAGACACCAGAGTCCAGATCAGACCTGACCAATGAACAGGATTGTGGTTTACAGTGTGATGGTCCTGGACCAGGTCTAAAGACTCAGGTGTTCAGCCAGTCCAGCAGGTGGCAGCACCGAGAGTCTGAGCTGAAAACAGAAAGCAGGTTAAAGCAGCGGCTGATTTTTCTTCCATCTGAGAAGCAGCAACAGGACCAGGACCAGGACCAGGACCAGGACTAAGACTAAGACCAAGACTAGGACCAGGACCAGGACCGAGACCAGGACCAGCACCAGGTCCAGGTTCAGGTCCAGGATACAGGACCGTCTCAGTTGGTAGGAACCAGGATCCGTCCTGGTTCAGAGAGAAGAGATGAGGACCGGGTCAGGAACAGAAACATACAGCACATTCATCATTCCATGTGTTTGGGTCATAAACTGTGATGACATCACGGTTAATAGCTTGAGGTGCTGACGCTGCTGTTGGTGCGTCTCATTCTCCCGTCCATGTGACGTGCACTACAGGCGTCGCAGGCCGTCGTAGGCCAATATGACCACAGGGGGGCAGTCAGCCAGCTGTGGAGGAGAGAGACCCGTCAGCCTGGACCTCAGTCTGTGGAGGAGAGTCTTCATGGCCGTGCTGTAGAGCTAGATGGGGCAGCCCTGCCTGATCCCCCTCCTGACTGGTACAGCCACGCACGCACGCACGCACGCACACACATACACACCTCCAGCACACAACATGCACCACTGTACAGTAACCTCACCCAGGACAGGAAGTGCTCCCCTACGCCAAAGGCCTACGGTGTGGCAACAGAAAAGAGTGGTCAACACGATCAAACGCCTTCTCCTGATCTATGGAGACTACACCCACATCAAGATTGTACAGATTACAAATGTCAAAAACATCCCTCATTAAAAACAGATTGTCCAGCATGGACCTATCCGGGACGCAGTATGACTGTGGACGTCTCCACGGCCACGGAGACCCCGGCCGCAGAGCCGCCAACACCAGTATCCCCGGCTGCAGAGCCGGCAGTTTGTACCCACACAGGTGGAGCAGCCCCCGCTGCCTGTGGGAGCAAACATATAATACCCTTCCTCATGTTTAACACGGAAGAAAACTTCTAGTGTCTGGGTGGGGGAGTCTATGAACATAAACACTTGTCTCCGCAGAGATTGAATGTGTTTGAGTTTGGTTTCTTTACAGCCCAAACCCACCGAGCGGAATCTGCTCGCAAACTTGCCCAAACGCCTGAGCTCTTTCTCTAACGCCTCGTTAGGGACAAACATAGGGACTCCAGACACTTGCAGAAACTCTTCATTAAGTTCCAGGCTGCTCTCTATGAGCTGAGTTACAAAGCCCTGGTCTTTTAGAAATACTACCACCATTTTATTCATACGGGAGGCATACGTGATGTTAGCATGACCCACCTGCTCTCCCACCGCCAACAGCACCTGCTCCACCGAGGAGCTGGCCTGAGGAACAATACGTACTCCATACCTGAAAGACAGGGACAGTGTCACAGAGGACGCCTTCCTCCTTTTCTTCTTCTCCCCCACCTGTGGGGCATGAAGACGTAACAGGTGGGGCATGAAGGAGGGTGAAATGTCGTGACAGGAATCTTTTTCACGGCGGGACAGTGAAGGAATCTTTCACAGTAGCGATGATGTTCATTCAGAGACGTCCGTGAAACGGACAGATATTTAACAGAGACGAAAAAACAAACTGCCGACGCTCCGAGACGATCGAGACGCAGTGTTCAGCTGACGGCGATCAACAACCAAGATACAAAGAAAGTAGGACTCAGCCTGTCTGGCTCTTGGCAGCTGAGGAGAGACCAGCTCGTATCTCAGTCTGACACCATCAGTCAGACACAATCAGCCACTGGAGCTTTGAGAGAGAAAACTTGCTGAATATCGTCAGGAACGACGTTTTACAAAAGCTGCTTCAGCGAACAACAAGCGTTATGGCGTCACGGCCCAGTACAAGAAACCACACGATACCAGAGGATCTCATTCTCCCCACAGCGTTAGATCAACTGAGAACCGCCTCAAGACTGCAGGTGTTCCCTGTCCAATACTGACCTGTTCAGACCAGTTCAGACCAGTCCAGACCAGTTCAGACCTGTCCAATCCAGTTCAGACCAGTCCAGACCAGTTAAGACCTGAAAGCTCGAGACGTGGGGCTGACGACTTGATCAAGAAATACTGATTCCTTCCTGATTCCTGCTGGAGCCTCCACAGTGTCCATGTCATCAGTCACCGAGCAGAGCTTGTTGTTGGTGAGCAGCAGCAGAGAGGAGGAGCTCAGATGCCCCCTGCTGGATCATCTTCATCATCCTCCTCATCCTCATCATTGAACTGCTTGTGTCAGAGTGGACAGTAACTGAGTACTTTTACTGCAGTGTATTTCACTTCAGTACTTTTACTGCAGTACTTTTGCTTCAGTACTTTTACATCAGTGTATTCTACTTCAGTACTTTTACATCAGTGTATTTTACTTCAGTACTTTTACTTCAGTGTATTTTACTGCAGTACTTTTACGTCAGTGTATTTGTCAGTACTGACACTTACTGACAAACGTTGTTTTGACTCCATTACATTTCTTTGAAGGACTCTTACTTTGAAGCAGCTTTTAGTCGAAGGAATGACTTTTATTTTGAAAATGTGACAGACCATAAACCAATCACAGCCGACTCCTCTTCTGTCTGTGCAGCTGTTTTTGTTTTAAGGTAACCTTAGTTCAGACTTTAAAACCTGAACTTAAGGTGTGCAGCTGGTCCCAGGTGTGGACCAGGTCCAGGTCTCACCTGGAGCGGGTTCTCCTCCAACATGGTTCATGGTCATGTGATCAGGCAGCAGCAGTTTAACCTGATCTATGATCAGCTGTTTGTTTCCCATCAGCCACCTGAGCACAGCGTCTCTGGAAACTCCCGACTCTCCACTGTCATATAAATGTTTCCTCAGCAGCCAATCAGAGCGTGAGCTGCTGATGTGTCATCAGTCACCGAGCAGAGCTTGTTGTTGGTGAGCTGCAGCTGAGAGGAGGAGCTCAGACGCCCCCTGCTGGATCATCACAGTCACATTAGTCACACCTGCTCAGGTGTTCTCAGCACAGCTGCAGAAGATTCACAAGGACTGGCATCCATCCATCAATCAATCAATCCATCAATCAATCAATGACCTCCAGTATATGACTGAATTTTAATAGTTGAAGCTTACATATGTTCATCAGCTGATTAATGACTTAATGAACAGCTGAGTCGTTTATCTGTAGTATGACATCATCATTTATCTGATCATATTCATACAATCAATGTGCGTGTGATTCTATGTGTGCATTCTGGGTGTAAAACAAGACTGACACAAACTGCAGGAGAAAAACTAAAGGTTTAATAAGTTACATCGATTTATTATATTATTATTATTATCCATTTATTAGAAAAGAGCTTTAAGTCACCTGGTCTGAGGGTCTCAGGACTCACGATCAGACTCAGGATCAGAGATGTGACGCCTCAAACCACTTCCTGTCTGACACCTGCAGCCTCAGGTACAGTCAAAGTCAGGTGACCTGATGAGAACATGAACCAGACCTCCTCCAGATGTGGTCTGACCTGCTCCGTCCTGACGGGTTTCTATCTGATCCAGGTGTAGGTCACATGACCACGTCAGGTGTATCAGTCAGTGATGTGTAGACAGGTGAGCTGCAGAGGAGCAGTCATCCTGGTCATGAAGTCTCTGTCTCCTCGACTGAACCTCCTCATCTCTGAAACACAAACCTCAACATGAACTCTGAGCTCCGGCTGAACTTCGGCTGAACTTCGGCTGAACTTCGGCTGAACTTCAGCTCAGTCACGGTCCAGTCGTGCGTGCCTGTGTGTGCGTTTGTGTGCGTGTGTGTGTGTGTGTGTGTGTGTGTGTGTTGTGTGTGTGTGTGTGTGTGTGTGTGTGTGTGTGTTAGTGTTACCCTCTGGTCTCTGGTTGTTGTGCTTCCTGCATGTGAGAGAGAGCGGGCGACAAACAACATCACTGCTGCACACACACAACAGGAAGTGGAGGAGAGAGTCATCAGAGTCAGTGTCACACACCTGAGAGACAGAGACAGGTGAAGGTGCAGTAGAGGTAAAGGCGGTGACATCATCAAACATGTTTGATTTGTCCACAGACAGATGCTAATAACAGGAAGTGGTACTGACCACGCTCCGGCCCCGGGGGTAGACTCTGATGTGACCTTTGACCCTGAGGGCCCTCTGGAGCCCCTCCCACTGAGAATCAGCCAATCCCAGCAGAGAACGAACCAGCACACCTGAGAACCACACGTGAGCCTCACCTGTCCCATCATCAATCACCAATCTGATCAATACACAGATCAATACATCATCAATCTTACATCATCAATCTTACATCAGCAACTACGTTAGCAACTATGTTACTTTAGCAACTATGTTATCAGCTATGTTACCTAAGGTAACATGTTACCTTAGCAACTACATTAGCAACTAAGTGTAAAAGAAAAGTGAGAATGAAGGAATTTTAAATCCTTCTGTGTATTTGAAGTTCTATGAAGAACAGAGAACGTCCTCAGAGTGAAGGAGTGACAGGAGGAGGAAGAAGAAGAGGAAGAAGAAGAGGAGGAGGAGGATTCTTACTTTGCTTTGGACTGAAAGACTGAGCAGGTCGAACGACACTGAGAACTGGAACAAGACTGAAGAGAGAGAAAGTGTTCATAATAATAACTAGAAAATTCCAGGGAGGCTACTGGCGGGATGAGTACATGATTTATTTCCAGTGTTCAAAAGTCACCCTGATCATATTCTGGTTTTGAGAAATGTCTTTCTGTGTTGTTTTTTTTAAATAAAACAAGAGGCAACATGTCTTCAAACTGGCATTTAAAGGGTTAAAATCCTGAAAACTAATAATCATTTGGTAGGTTTGAGCAGAACTGAAGTGGTTTAAGAGATTTATGCAAAAAAAGCAGAAAAAAATATTGATATATGATGATTTTATTTTCTATTTTCTTTGCATGTCCTTTTTTGGACGCGAGGAACCCCAGAGGGAACAAAATGTGTTACCAGTGTATAATAGACCTGTAACAGTAACTGACATTAGATTTTAAAAATATGTAAAAAAAAAAAAAGACACTTTCTTGCAGAAATCCATACCTTCAGCTGTAACAGCCAAAATGATCAGCAAATCAAAAAAGAAAAGTGAAGAAAATGTCCAAAAAAGGACAGAGGGACCCCTGAGGGTTAATAAATCCCATGAACCGCTATTTAAATTACCACTATTATGTTTTTTTCTGTGCTAAATTTAACATTACTGGGGAGGAGAGCAACGCGACTAGAAGTGACAGCGAGAGAGGGCTAGTAGCTTCTCCTCTCCTCTGTCTCAGCGGAGACCGTCACAACTTCATTCACTCTTTTAACAAAACAAAAAGCAACGAAGGAAGCAGTAAATGGACTTACATATTTAAGACCTAACTAAATGTAATTTAAGACCTAACATGCGGCTAATGTAAAGCTAGCGGAGCTTGGAGAGTTGGTTATCTGGTTGCTAGGCGCACGCAGGCACACACACAGGTCAGGAGCTGCCGTTGCCATGGCAATGTGAAAATCCCCCCAGAATTTGGCTTCTACATGGCTTCAAACAACTGCAAATTATGAGAAAACCGTTACTTCTTTTCAAAAACCGAAAAGACCGTGCCAGACACTGAAGCCAGAGGTTTCTACAGTCTCTATTTTATTCAGATATTCCTTAAAATGAGTGAGTAAGCTCAGTGCGAAGACAGAGAGAGATTCTTTTGAAAAAAAAAGACGATTACATTAGGTGTCAATGAGAGTGAGACAGGTATTGCTGCCGGACTCGGCACCCCCGTTTAAATTTTGTGCAGACCCTGCCTGTCAAAGTTACATTTTATGAATCCCAACAACTATGTCTACATTTTCAGAAAGAATTATTTGTCTCCTTTTTACGGTTTGGCCGTGAGCTCGAGTTAAAAATAAAAATAAAGGTTATTTTTTACTGCTTCACGCACTCTAGCCAACTGACGCTTTCACTCTAACTTTGAAGAAAAAGTGATTTGCACTCCTCCTTTGAGTGCTCACAGTTTGAAAAGTTTACATGTTATGTAAAAACAGTTCCTGTCTTTTTGAGAGAGCAGAAGTTTTCCTCCGTTTTACAGTTTGAATCACATTTCTACGTGCAGGTATGAGAGAGCTGGGTGACTCAGAACAAAGGTGAAATTTTGTCGAATAAAAGGTGGTTTTCTAAAGAAAATTCCAATGCATTTCTAATGCATTATTTATTCCCAGTTTTTTGGGAATAACTTTGGGAAAAATTGGAATTTTAACACCAAAAGTCATAGCACCCCTTTCAGGATCAAGACGCACGTTTTGATGTATATATTACCAGGGTTTTCTCAAAGCTGCGGGACGAGTTACGCGCCGAAATTTGGCGGAAGAATAATAAACCCGAAACAGAATATTAATAGATGCCTCGGAGCTGAGCACCCGTGGCACTAATTAACTCTTAGAGTGTGTGTGTGTGTGTGTGTGTATTCAGTGTGTGTACAGTGTGTGTACAGTGTGTGTGTGTGTATTCAGTGTGTGTACAGTGTGTGTACAGTGTGTGTTATACTTACCTGTGTGTACAAACTCCCACACAGGGAGCAGCTCCACTGCAGCTGCAGAAACAGGAAACACACGACATGACCTCTGACCTGACCCACAGTGCACCTTTGCTCCCTGCCCAGAGCCCACAGATCCAGATGCATCATGGGAGCAGGGGGAGGGCAAGCAGCACTGATGGAAAAACAACAAACAATCAATAAATAAATAGGTAAAATGTAGACACAGTGAATGAAGGTTAGTTTCCTGTTACCTGGAGTCTCCGAGGGAAACGACTGTCACTGAGCTGACAGGTAAGTGACTGCAGTACACACCCCCTGACCTGAAACACACAGGTAACACAGGTAAATGTCTGAAACCTGCTCAGTGTTTAATGAGGTGAACGTTGTGTTTATTTGAACTCACACATGTTTGTGTGTGTGCGTGTGTGTGTGTGTGTGTGTTACCTGGACAGCTTCCTCTGGAAAGCAGACAGCAGCAGTGTGTTGCCTGGCAACAGGCCAGGTGGGTAGGGGGTATGGCTGAAGTCCAGGTACACCTGGAGACTCCTTCCACTTTGGTCAGACATGGTGAGACGCACACCTGACAGGTTTTTATGATAAGGTACACATCGTTCAGTTTATTCTCACCTGCTCACACCTGCTCACACCTGTGTCCACCCACCTGTGTGTGTGTGTCCAGATTCAGTCGTCCTGTCGTTCAAACTGATCCTGTCAGACACCAGACCCTGAAAACACACCAGCTCTGAACTACACACACACACGCACATGCACACACACTCAGTATGAAGTTACATGTTCATTAAAGCAGCGGCCATAGGTGGGCGTCACTGAGCGTCACCATTTACCTGCAGTCCAGGACCTCAGAGACAGAAAAGACTGTGGGCGAGAGAGCCTGAAGAAACAGAGAGAGAGAGAGAGAGATGAGGCTTAATTTTCTCATGATGTGCTAAACTGACTTACTGTGTGTGTGTGTGTGTGTTACCTGTCTGCAGGTGTGCAGCAGCAGTGGGCGTCTCAGAGTGTGGAACCTCCAATCATATTGGACCTGTAGGGTGGAGTCAGTGTGCAGCTCCACGCCACTCCGCCCAGAAACACCTCGGCCAATCAAAACACTGGGATCCTGATGGACATGGACACACACACACACACACACACACACACACACACCACACACACACACACACACACACACACACAAAGTGATGTAATCATCCTCACCCTCACCCTCACCTGTGTGTTCAGGTACGGTGATGTTTGTTGTCCTGATGAAGATGAACAGCTGTGACCTTTTTTCTCTAGAACCTGTTGGTACCTGTGTTGTTCTCTGACTTGGATCTACCTGAGCCCGGTGTCAGTGTGGTGACATCACACCTGATGACATCACACCTGAAGCACTGCTGTTGTTTATTAAACATCTGCTGCTGTTTGTTTCATTGCTGACCTCAACTACGGATGAATGCATGAATAAGTGGATGGATGGTTTTCAGTACAGTTCAGTGCAGCCTTTGACCCTCCACACAGCTCAGGTGTTACAGGTGAGCTCACCTGAGTGTCAGCAGCAACAAGTCTGTAGAAACATCCGGACTGGAGGAGAGGGAACCATCGAGCGCACACACCGGAGAACTCCAGGACCACCTGTGCACGCGCACACACACACACACACACACACACACACACACACACACACACACACACACACACACACACACACACACACACACACACACACACACACAGGTAACACACTGACCACAGGTGTATCCTGGGACCTAACACCCACACAGTTGTGTTTCTCTGTTTCTCACCTTCTCCTCCTCCTCCCTCTCTGTCTCCTTGTCAGTCATTGGTCTGTTCTTCGGGTCCCGCCGCCAGCTGACCACTGGACCAATCACAGCAGCTCGAACAGAGAAGTGCAGCACCAACCCCGCCCCATCTTCATCTAACCCAACCCCCGCATTCCTCCAGGCCACGCCCTCCTTCTGCTCCACCCTCAACACCACGGAAACACAGGGCCGAGAGGCACCGCTCACAGGACATGTCGTCATGGCAACAGAGGAGGCAGAGTGGGTGGAGACTGGTTCTGTTCTTCTTCCCCTCTTCCTCTCCACAGTCTGACCTTCCTCTGTCTGTGTCCTGTCTGTGACATCACCTCCTGACTCCAACCCCTTTTGTCTCAGGTGTGTTGCCATGGCGACAGATGGACTCAAGATATGGAGGTGGTCCAGAGAAAACTGCAGGTAAATGCTGTCAAACACACACACATTAAAACCTGTCTGTGTGTGTGTGTGTGTGTGTGTGTGTGTATGTGTATGTATGTGTGCGTGTGTACCTGCAGTGTCTGTGTGTGATGAACTGGTCCTGGTCCAGGTGTTGGTAGGAGGGGAAATCTGATTGGAGGAATCTCTCTGTTACCATGGTGAACTGATGGACACACACCAGACAACCTGCAACACACAAACATTCATTCAGTCTGTGACCTGTGTGTGTGTGTGTGTGTGTGTGTGTGTGTGTGTGTGTGTGTGTGTGTGTACCTATCCAGGCAGTGTTGAAGGCCGCCCTCTGACCTCCCTCCTTGTCCTCACTGGTTTCCGTGACAACACAAGTGACAGCTGCTGTCCCGTCTCTGAGCTGTAGAGTGTGTTTGTGTTCGGACGTCTGAGATGGAAGCTCCAACACCCCCACCAGCAGCAGGGGGCGCCGCCTGTCACAGCACAGAGTGGAAATGAGCCCAGTATACCCACTATAACCAGTATAACCAGTATAACTAGGTTTACCTGGCTGTATCTCCAGTCTGGGGGTCAGAGGTCAGAGTCCTGCAGGACCAGGACAGAGCTGTGTTGATCTCAGACCTGGACAGAGCAGATCCACCAGGGGACAGCAGAGACCTCAGCGACACTGAAGACCAGCAGTCTGACTGTAGAGACTGACAGAGCTCTGAGACACTGATGGACTGAGGGACAGCAGGGTCCACACTGTACTGTAGAGACAGACAGAGACACTGTAGAGACTGAGACACTGTAGAGACTGAGAAACAAACAGATACTGTATAGACTGAGACACTGTAGAGATTTAGACACTGTAGAGACAGAGACACTGTAGAGACAGAGACACTGTAGAGACTGAGACACTGTAGAAACTGAGACACTGTAGAGACTGAGACACTGTAGAGACAGAGACACTGTAGAGACAGACAGAGACACTGTAGAGACTGAGAGACAAACAGATACTGTATAGACTGAGACACTGTAGAGATTTAGACACTGTAGAGACAGAGACACTGTAGAGACTGAGACAATGTAGAGACAGAGACACTGTAGAGACTGAGACACTGTAGAGACAGAGACACTGTAGAGATTTAGACACTGTAGAGACAGAGACACTGTAGAGATTTAGACACTGTAGAGACAGAGACACTGTAGAGACAGAGACACTGTAGAGACTGAGACAATGTAGAGACAGAGACACTGTAGAGACAGAGACACTGTAGAGACTGAGAGACAAACAGAGACTGAGAGACAAACAGAGACACTGTAGAGACAGAGACACAGTAGAGACAGAGACACTGTAGAGACTGAGACACTGTAGAGACAGAGACACTGTAGAGACAGAGACACTGTAGAGACAGAGACACTGTAGAGACTGAGACACTGTAGAGACAGAGACACTGTAGAGACAGAGACACAGTAGAGACAGACAGAGACACTGTAGAGACAGACAGAGACACTGTAGAGACAGAGACACTGTAGAGACAGACAGAGACACTGTAGAGACAGAGACACTGTAGAGACTGAGACACTGTAGAGACTGAGACACTGTAGAGACAGAGACACTGTAGAGACAGAGACACTGTAGAGACTGAGACACTGTAGAGACAGACAGAGACACTGTAGAGACAGAGACACTGTAGAGACTGAGACACTGTAGAGACTGAGACACTGTAGAGACTGAGAAACAAACAGATACTGTATAGACTGAGACACTGTAGAGATTTAGACACTGTAGAGACAGACAGAGACACTAGAGACTGAGACACTGTAGAGACAGAGACACTGTAGAGATTTAGACACTGTAGAGACTGAGAGACACTGTAGAGACAGACAGAGACACTGTAGAGACTGAGAGACAGACAGAGACACTGTAGAGACAGAGAAACTGTAGAGACTGAGACAATTTAGAGACAGAGACACTATAGAGACAGAGACAAATGTCCTGTCATGTCCATAAAGCTAATTAAAGCGTGAGTCTACCTGAGTCAGGGGACAGGTGTGAGGCTCGTCCAACATCTCTGAGTAGATGTCTCTCCTTCCTCCTCGTCCTTGTCGCCACACAAAGTCCGTCAGCTTCCAGGACAAGACACACACACACTGCTGCTTCAGCACACTGGGGACAAGACTGAGGACAGAGACAGAGAGAAAGACAGAGAGAGAGAAAGACAGACAGAGAGAGAGATACAGTTAATGAGAGACAGACAGAGAGAGAGAGAGAGAGAGAGATACAGTTAATTAGAGACAGACAGAGACAGAGAGAAAGACAGAGAGACGGAGAGAGAGACAGCTAATGAGAGACAGACAGAGAGAGAGAGAAAAACCAGTGGCAGACAAACAGGAAGTCTAATCAGACAGACAGGAAGTAGAATCAGGAAGCAGAATCAGTCAGTGGAAGGTTGTATTTGTTTTTGCATGTTGGTAACTTTGGTTTAAGGATGTTAAGAATGTGAACCTTGGGTAAGCTGCTGACCAGCAGAGCAGGAAACCAACCAGTCCATTACACATCTGGGTTTTATGGTTATATTGTTGTTTAGGAGTTTATCTACATCACGCAGAGATTTAGTGATGCACTCCTTTTCAGGAGGTAAGCAGTAAAGTGAAACACAGAGGTAAAGGTCTTGAGGTTAACAGATGTTAGTTCCAACACCCAGAGAGAGACTTGGTGTGTCGCAGCCAAACTGAAGTGTTGACTTGTTGGTCTGATTTGTACAATTTCATCTTTCGGTCACGAGAAATCATCTTTTCAGTCATACAGGAAGTGGACTCAGACAAACAGGAAGCGGAATCAGACAAACAGGAGAGTTGACACCTAAAGGTCAGAGGTCAGCTGCTGAGTTTCTACCAGGATCATAGACCTCAGGTGTTTTACAGACAGAGACACCTGGTTTATCAGGTGTGACATCGGAGTCTGTACTTCCTGCTCTCTGCCTGTAGAGGGTGGAGCTGCTGTTTCTCACTCAATGGTCAGACTCAGCTTTCAGTCCCTGGTCTTCGTCTCTGTGTAACATGTCAGGTGACTCTCCTCACCTGTGTGAGAGCCGTGAGCTCAGGTGACATGTCCACAGGTACTCGGACACACCCATGTTATGCTCCAGCAGTAAACGCGGTAATGCTCCATCACCCGGACAGGTGGAGGCGGGTGGAGACCCCCCCAGCCTGCTGAAGCTGGTCACCCTGAGGCTGGAGCGAAGACAGGTGCAGAGCATGCTGGGAGGGAAGTCGGGACAGGGCCGGTACAGGAAGTGGACATGGTGGAGCTGCAGGACATTGAATCCAACTTTATTAACAACAGAGCATTTGACAGCAGTGACTCACCTGTTCTGACTCGACTGCTCTGACTCACCTGTTCTGGCTCACCTGTTCTGACTAATCTGTTCTGGCTCAGCTTCTCTGACTCACCTGTTCTGACTCACCTGCTCTGACTCACCTGTACAGTGTCTCCTGCTCTCAGCTTCCTCTCCGGCCTCGGCTGATAGGCCAGACACAGACCAACCATCCTGTCAATCACGTACAGCCCCGCCCCCTCACTCACCACCTCAGTCACTGTGCCCTATCAGAGGAGAGGGGCAGGGCTTACCACACAGGTAACACTGACACAAAAAGCGACATTCAGACAGCCAATCAGAGCTCAGTGTCCTCTGAGTCTTACCTGGTAACTGATGACTCGAGACCGTTTCATCTTCACACCTGACTGGACCACATCTCTTTCAGGCTCCGCCTCCTCACAGTCTTCATGGTTACCGTGCGGCATCATAGTCGGGGGCATGTCTGCCTGGGATTCAGTGTGTGTGTCGTCCACAGGTGTGTGTGTGGGTGTGTAGTTTGTGTGTATTTCAGACTGGTCGGTCACACACAGGATGTTGTTTCCTCTCCAGCCTCGTAGGACACACACACGCAGCGCCGTCACACACACACTCTGACCAACACACACACACTGACGCCACCACAACTTGCTGCTGTCCTGCACACAGAGACACCACATCAGTGACCAGGGATGAGTCAGCTGTGAGACAGGAACTGTCCTCATACCTTTACAAGGACAGGTAGACTGTGTCTGTCCTCCGTCAGCCTGAAGCAGAAGAAGGTTGTTCCTAATACGACCAGCAGAGGGAACACTGAGCCCACCTGTCCACAGACGGACACTCGCTGTCCCCTCACCCTGAGACAGAGACAGTCAGAGAGAGAGAGAGAGTCAGACAGAGAGAAAGATAGAGACAGACAGACAGAGACAGAGAGAGAGACAGACAGACAGAGACACAGACAGACTCACCTGTTGTGCAGTACACCTGCAGCCTCTCTGACTCCCACTGCTGTGATAGGCCCCGCCCCTCCTCCAGCAGCCAATCCCAGCTCAGGGCCGGGACACAGCAGCACAGGAGAACCAATCAGCTCCAACCAGCCTCCGGCCTCGTCCTGCCCCGAGGCATTGTGGGGGATGTAGTTCCAGTGAGGGAGGAAGACAGCATGGTTGAGCCACTGAGGAGAGGGAGACAGGCACTGCAGAGAGACAGACAGGTGTGTCCTCAGGTGACGGACTGATGCAGCAGAACAGGTGTCTGTTGACCTCAAACTCACCTCACACCTGACACTCCCGCTGTTGTCCATCAGCCTCCACTCTCCGCCCTGCCCCTCTCTCAGGCAGCCAATCAGCAGCAGGTTGACCCGCCGCAGAGCCTTGCTACCTGGCAGAAAAAACTCTGCCTCCCTCGCCCACGCTCGCTGTTGATTGGTGCTCCAGGACAGGTGACTGACACAGGCCAGGTGCTGCCGAGAGACCAGCTCAGAGACAGACACTGGTCTGGAGATGGGGTCAGAGAGAGGTCAGAGGTCAGAGGTATAAAATATCATGTGTTCTACCTGTGTCCAGGTACACAGACAGAACACATGCAGGTCATCAGTTGGTCAGGTGATCAGGTAACTAGGACTGGATGGTGATCATGTCATCATCAGTGAGACAGACAGACAGACAGACAGAGAGAGAGACGGTGACCTGTCGTCCTACCTGTAGCTCACAGGTAAAGTGTGTGTGAGCGTCATGTTCTCCTGCAGCGTCTTCACCACACACACACTCAGAGACACACACACGTCAGAGCACACACCTCCACCTGCAACAACAGAAACATTGGTCCACATCTGGAATGTCCTCTGACGTGTTTGTTCGTGTGTGTGTGTGTGTGTGCCTTTGCACAACAACAACAGAAGCTGATTGGATAACTGACCTGTCAATAACTCGGCTGCAGCGTGAGGGGCGGGGCCAGTGAGCACCGGACACACCTGTTGTGTAATGAAGGTAAACATGTCCTTCAACCAGGAGGCCTCCTGCAGGAAGGAACGAGTGATTCAGGAACGTCCCACAGCTCTGACTGTCATTAAACACACCATGTAACTGAACACAGCACAGTGAAACAAAAAGCTGGTGGACCTGATGTCTGGACTATGAAGCAGGTTCAACATATCCAGGATATTGTCAGTTATCTGGGTTAACTGAACCTAGCATTGATTTGATCACCTGTACTATAAAGCTGGTTATCACCTGGCTCAGGTAACTCTGGGTTTACCTCCAGGTACCACCAGGCGGAGTTTCAATTATAAGCAACATCGTCAGAACTATGAATGAAGTTCTCAATCTGAGAAGAAACGCTGACACCTGCAGGTGAGTTCAGTTATAAGCAGGTCCAACAGTGATACTCAACAGGTGAATGTAAACAACACGATCACATGACGCGAATAAAACAATGTCTCGAATATAATTTCTATTAAGGTCACACCGAAGATAAATTATAAACAAGAACATGAAATATCATGAAGTTTCTTCTTTTGTGTCATGATGAACAAACTTATGTCAGACAGACAGGAAAGAGAGAAAGAAAAGAGGAGTTGATGTCTGATGAAATGTTCTAATCTAATATTGATCAGTGTGAGGATCCTTGCTTAGTTTTTATTTCCTGTGTCATCGCTCAGTGATGAAGAAGAGTAAAAGCTTCATCACTCATTAAAGAATCTGTGTTTAATTAAAATTAAGCTTTAATAGTTTTACATATTTATTTAGTGAGTATTGTTTGTTAAAAGCTGTTTTAACACATGGTTTTCTGGAACAGGAAACCGATTCCACTGATTAATACAAATATCTACTGATCGTTATTATTGATCTCTTCATTGTAAACTCTTTTGTCCCTGTCAGGATCCTGTAGGATGATGACTCAGCGTTTCCAGTGATCTGATTGGTCAGTAGTTTGACAGCTTCTGATCTGATCCGGAGCAGGTGGGGAGTTCAGGGTCACTTACCATGGTGATTTACCTGGTAACAAGAGAAACACCATCGTAGGACTGAAAACCCAGACTTACACCTGAAGCTACCTGATGACGTCACATCCTGCTTCATGGTACAGGCCTCAGTTAACTGTTTACTCTGAATATGTCCTCCCTACACTACCGTTATAAACACACAGGTTGAGTGAGCCGAGTTCACCTGGAAACCTTCATAACTCTGACGCAGTCCCGGTTTTCCTCCTGTCGTGAAGTCTGCATCAACTAAACATCCTTAAACCGCCAGTTTTCTGAGCGGACTTACCGCTTCGCTGCGGGGTCTGAACCGGTCCAGGAGCCGCTGCACGGAGTCCATCTCCATGGGACCTCAGCCCCGATCACCGGGTTCAGATCGACCGTCTCCTGGCTCCTCAGTCGTCCGTGATGTCAACAAATCGCTGCCGCCAAAAGCCTCAAACGGCTTCCTGCTTAGCTACGGTGTCCGCAGAGGGTCAATCTGTGTCTGGCGCGGCGCTGCACAGAGAGCGTGTTCAGATATGATCAATCAATCAATAAATTCAAGTTCGTAGGTTTGGTCTCAAAATTGCCTCACACACACACACACACACAAAAAGCAAGGAGGACTTTTGAATGACGTCACCATATGGTTTATTAACATAAGATAATTTACAGAGACTACAACTTAAGACATTATCCTGTGTTATAATAACTATAATAAAAGAATTGGTGGACTGTGTTACTATGGGAACGTTAAATATATACAACATATATTTAATCACAGTATATGAGTGGTTCTCAACCCGCGGGCTGCGGACCGCTGGTGGACCGCAGAGGTATTGCAAGTGCTCCCATCAAATCATTTTGCAAACAGAAGGCTACAATCTGGTGAAAAGATGTAATTATAAAAATAATAATACAAATAATGTTTTTAAAAAACATTTTTAAATGAAATTATTTTTAAAAACATTGAAATTTAAAAACTCCTTTAATTTTTTTTCTTGTATAAAGGCCGATCACTGTGATGAGGGTGAGGATGAGGATGAAATTAAGGATGAAGGACATCCTGCAGCTGAGGCTGTTGACATGTTGATCCTGCAGGAACACTTAGAGCTGTGATGTCCCTTACAGTGCCAGACACTCATAGTCAATAGACAGCAGACGTTCTACACTTCAACATTTATTTATATTTATTTATTCATACTCACTAAATTATACTAACTGTGCAACTCTGACACTTTCAGACACATGCAATTTAAACTCCTATACTTTAATATTGCTTTACGTTTCTAATTTTTTATTCGTATATCACAGTATGACGACTTTATATTTCATAGTTATATTTTCATGTTTATCTTTATAATCTACTTCTTATTCTCTATTCTTTGCTTAGGTAGCAGCTGTAGCTGAACTTTTCCCCTGGGATCAATAAAGTATTCTGATCCTGATTCTGATCCAGATTCTGATTCTGATTCTGGTTGATGAGACCAGATAGAAAACATAATTCATAATGATGGAGCTGGAGAAGTGATGTGTTTTAATCCAGGAAATGTGTGTATGTGGTTTTGTTTGTCATCAGACAGTAAACAGCAAATTATGGAAACAGATAAAAATCACTGTAAACAGCAGAGGTTGTCTGGCAGAGAGATAAAGTCACAGCAACAAGAGGTTTAAATGTTGGTAGATAACATGTCTGAATAACCTGACGTCCATGTTATCATCTCATTATAGAACAGGCTGGAGAAGCACATGTCTCTATAAAGGAACCAGTGGTCTGAAGGATTTAAAAACTTTAATTACCTGTGAGACGACGACCTCTGATGTTTGAGTCTGAGACAGAACAGACTCAGTCAAAATGTCTTTCTGAATAGTCGTGTCACTGCTGCCTCCAGCATGTTTACAGATGCATATAATATTTCTTTCATCTCATTCAGGAAATAATGATGATGGAACAGAACGAACTGTGTTAGAACTGAAGGAGCAGGAACCATAGAAACCCCACAAACATGAGAAGACTCCAACACAATATCCTGGTTCAATTTGATGTCTGCTTATAAAACCGTTCAGTTGTTTAGTTTTTTCTTTTCTCTCTCTCTATAAATACACACACACACACACACACACACACACACACACACACACAGGCTATATATAATATATATTGTCATCATCTTAAAATATAAGCATATTTTCATCACTGATTAATCATTGAGTAAATGGCTCAGAGCTCGAGGTGAAAAATCCAGTTCACTGTCATATCTGACAAAGAAGAGCAACAAATCCTCATCCAGAACATTTGTTTTATTGCTGACACGATCAACTGATTATCACTCATCAGTCCTGTGTTGATCGATTGACTGATTAATTGATTAACTTTGACTAATATTAACACTATTTTACAGGAGCAGAGATACAACCACAACTGTATTCATAGTCTCCATCTTCATCCCTCGCACAGCTGCGTTCACCCCTCCTCCATCCCCTCACGGATTGGCCGTTTGATTTGACATACACAGATTCTAGCCAATGAGACGCAGGAATACAAACTAGCTCCATCCCATTATAAGAGTAGAGTTCCCGCCCTGCTGGCGTTGCTGGGCGGGCGGAGCCGTGTAGCAACGGGATTTGACTTGCAGTCCCAATAGCCAATCATAGGGTAGTATTCATTTGAGCCACGCCCACCGCGACTGGCAAGTTCCCGCCTCCTAGACAGCGATAACCAACGGGGGCGTTGCTGGGGGGCGGGGCCGATCTCGAGCTCGACCCAGTTTGAAAGTGAACCAACGGCTCCAGTCGCTGCTTCAGCCTCCAAACAACAACAAGAACCCAGGACCCAAATCCCGAAAACCGGTTCGAAGTCTGCCTCCGCCTGTAGCCGGCCCTCCTGACGAGTGAGTACCGCGGTCCATCTTTTGACCGCTGGGTTAGAGTTAGATTTGATGAACTGTAAGTGACAATGACCTGGCTTTGATTTACCGGTTTGGTTTTTTTCTGACGTGCAGGATCCTGTGATAAAAGGTCCGTGAATGAGGCTGGAAAAGAGGGATAAAATGGCCGCTTTAACGGCCAGAATGTGGCGGTGGTGAGCCGTGTTCGCCTCTCTGAGCCTTTCTGTGTGCGCACTCCGGGATGATGGAGACGTGTTGTTGTAAACACGAAACGCCCATTTTGGAGTATGAATGCCAGGAAATAGTCCTGTCCCGTCCATACAACGTTGACCTCTCCGGCGCATAACCGGAGCCCTTCGTTGAAAATGCGTAGCTGTTGTACTGACTCCATATTTCCATTGCAGATGCGAATGATCGGTGTAAAAACTAAGTTGCAGTTAAAGATTTAAATAATCACTAAATAACAGAAAGCCCCATGTCGTTGTTTGTTACGTCACTGTGGTTTAAATGTATTTTTATTAGCCTGCTAGCCCGTTAGCTTGCTGCTAGCGGAGGGGGATGGGGCGGCTAGCTCTGCAGAGGGCGGGAAGCAAATGGTGGCCCATTGTTCTGTCGGAGCTAGCCTGCTAGCACGGCTAGGCTAACTGCAGCAGTCATAGATCTCCATAGACGACACGGCTAGCTTTAGTTTTCCTTCATCTCTGCCGCTCATAGGCTTCCAGTCACAGGCGGAAGGGGGGACCGGTCTACGGCGGGATGTCCCAGCACTGCACCGGGCAGGGAGAGGGTCCAGCACGGGTCGGCGGGCCTCCTATCCCCCCGGTTTAGAAAATGGATCCCACTCTGTTCTTTGTTATTCCCAATCAGCACAGTTAGACTGCTGATGGGCCGTTATGTCCCCCGATCATTAACGGACAACTTTCTGAGGAAGGATGGAGAAAGTTCGTGTCCTTAATGATTGAAAGTCATTTTAATAAAGCATATTTCAACATTTTTACAAGGTTAAATTTTTAATACTGAACAAAATGATACATATGAGTTAAAGGGTCATTCCACCCAAAAACATTCAAAGCTTTTTCTGGTGGGCACAAAAAATACTCTGGATTTTTAAAAAAAAAAAACAAATAAAGGTAAAATATCTTTCAGATGAATGGTTCCAGTTTCTGTGTTGGGGCTCTGATCTGTATGTTCAGTGGACGGTGTCAGGTTCAAAGACGTTACCAGACATAATGAGCCACAACTATCCAACCAACACTGTTTCCTCTCTGAACTGTGAGGCTGTGATACTTCTCTTTGTCAAATGTGATGCTACCCTGACGACATTACCCAGGTTGTTAGGAAACTGAGGACGCTATCTATTGATGTTTTCTAATAATTAATCAATTACATGAGAAGATAATGAGCAAATTAATAAATAATAAAAAATAATTGTTGGTTTGATTCCTTTTGTTAGTGTAAATGTCATCTACTCTGTGGTGTCAGATTTTCTGTGTTCTGTCATGATGAACTGATTCTTAATCTTTTGGAAAAACGTGAAGATCTGAGATGAACAGACAGTTGATGTAAGAACTGAATGACACTGATCAGTATTGAAAACAGGGGTCTTATCTTTTGAGTAAATATTTGATCAATATGTCGACCATGTGAATTATGGTCTGTAACACCATCTTCTGTGTTGAACTGAAATGAAAGAAAAGAAAAAATAACAATGAAATAAAAATAGTTTTCAGAATTATATCAGAACTGAATATGGTTCCCTTCTTCTTTTTGTCTGTGCCCATCTCTCTCTACCTCCTCTTTCTTCTTCTCTCCCTCTGCTCCAGGCCGCCATTATGATGCGTAAAGACGTCAACAAACCGAAGGGGAAGACGTCGGCGTACGCCTTCTTCGTCCAGACGTGTCGAGAGGAGCACCGAAAGAAAAATCCTGAGCAGTCGGTCAACTTCGCGGAGTTCTCCAAGAAATGCTCTGAGAGATGGAAGGTAGGAGAAAGAGAGACGGGCAGACAGAGCTAGAGACAGATGGACAGACAGTTAGAGAGAGAGATGGGCAGACAGAGATAGAGAAAAACAGATGGACAGACGGGTTGAGTTTGAACTTTTTATTTTTTTTAATTGTTTTTATTGTCATTATATTTGTAATGAATTGTTAATGACACTGAGTTGATGGAACCCAGGGTTCATCTGTAGCACTAATGTCTACAGTGTCATATTATTAGGAACACCATGTTGTGAGACCATGTCACACACATCAGGAGAGGGTGAGGTGGAGTTAATGTGAGCTGCTGGAGAATGGTGTTGAATGTCAGTGATGGTGGACCCCACCCACAGGCACAGAGGAGTCCACTGATCCAGATCAGTCCTGGAGAGAGGGAACAAACTTGTCCTGTAACATGTGGACAGATTAGTTTGAAAAATTATGAGCTAACTGAGCAAATTTCACTGAACAAAGTCAAGACAAACTGAAAATCAATAATAATCATAACGTCCTTGACGACCTCATCACAATTAGTCTAAAAATAGCGTGTTAACTGAATCCTTGTGAGGCCTGGGGGGTAGAGACAGGCTGAGACAGGACCTGCTTCAGGTGTTCAGTCTCGTTCTCCGGTCAGGTTGTTCACCTTAGACCTGAGGGCGGGGCTAAACCCTCACAGCCAGCGAGGCGTCTGTGTGAACGGTGACCTGGAGGTGTTGAGCAGCATCATTGGTGTCTGGATGATGGACTTCTTATTGACCACAAGATCTTGAGGGACCAAATCACCACACCATGTCTGATGACGTACACAAACCACCTAATAAAACAACCTAACGCAGTCATATTACACATGTCCCGCCCCTCCACCAATAAGCCAAATGTATGCTTTATAACGACCGAACATGGTGACACTAAAAGTATAACCTGTGGAAACATGGCCATCAGAATCTAAGCTGTAATCACATTTGACTGATGAGTCTTTACATGCAGTTTTATGTCCTAGTCACCATGGAAACTGGGGTCATGGCTCTCCTCTTGAATTTTCTAGGGGCGTTTCCAAGATGTCTGCCCAGTGCAGAGGTTGTCCTGGACTTTGATGAAACTGTTCAGTGTGTGTTGATCCAAAATTTACAGCAGTAGTGTGTGTGTTCAGTACAGTATATAGACTGGTGGGTGGTGATATGTAAACAGTCTGAATTCAGCCTGACATCATGCAGTTCTTATTGGAGCCAGCAGAGGGTCTGTCAGACTGGAGCTCCTGTCTGCTCGTCTCCTGGGTTATTCTCAGTCACTGCTCAGATCTGCTCAGATCTGCCTCTCACATAACTAATCATCATCATACTCACCCACTCTCTAGAGGAGCAGGATAATTAATTTACTACCATTATTACATCATTACTCTGTAGTTATTACTACAGTATGATATCAATACTCTTGCTATTACTACATTATGACATCAGTACTCTGTAGTTATTACAGCAGTAGTAGTTACTCCATTATGACATCAGTAGTCAGTAGTTATTACTACAGTACTTCAGTACTCTGTCATTACTACATTAGTACTCTGTAGTTATAACATGAGTAGTAGTTACTACATAATGACAGCAGTAGTCAGTAGTTATTACTACATTATGACATCAGTACTCTGTAGTTATTACATGAGTAGTAGTTACTACATTATGACATCAGTACTCTGTAGTTATTACATCAGTAGTAGTTACATTATGACATCAGTACTCAGTAGTTATTACTACAGTACATCAGTACTGTCATTACTACATTGTTACTACATTATTACGACTTTATGACATCAGTACTCAGTAGGTAGTACTACATTATTACATCAGTACTCAGTAGTTATTACATGAGTAGTAGTTACTACATTACGACGTCAGTACTCAGTAGTTACTAGTTACAGCACTGCTACTTCAAAATAAAACACTGCCTCTGTAGTTTGTTGCCTTACAAAGTAAAGGTTTGTTCTTTGTTTTCTGTGTTGTGAACTCAGGCTCTGTCTCCCAGTGATAAGAAGTGTTTCGAGGACATGGCCAAGGCCGACAAGGTGCGTTACAACAGGGAGATGAGAGACTACGTCCCACCAAAGGGCTTCGGAAAGAGGGGCCGCAAGAGGAAAGACCCCAACGCACCCAAAAGACCCCCGTAAGACTCAAACACACTGACAAACCATGACTGTCTGTGCCCCTCTTCCACCAGGTGGCAGCACGGAGTGAGATGAAGCGGCAGCTGGTTTACATGTTCTCTCAGGTCATGTTTTATTGATTGTCTGAGCCGTGGAGTCAGACTCTGGTTAAACTTTAACTGAGTATAAGTGAAAATGAAATGGGTCCTGATCTCTGCTGAAACTGAGTCTCTAATCCAGACTACACACCAGCTCTGTACAACAACATGTTTGAATCAACATGCCGGCTTTGCACTAATGAGAAGTTATAAAATAAATGTCACAAAGCAGCTTTAATTCTTGTTTCTTGTTTGTTTCCAGTGTCTGGATCTTAAATCATCTGTCAGTCAACTCATGCACTGAACTGAACTGTGTCCCGTCTGAACACTGTCAGCTGGTTAAACCTTTGAGTCCAGTTTGAAGTTAAGGGGTTATACTGGTTATACTGGAGCCGACAGACTGAAGTTTGTGCTGTGTGTGTGTCCCTGCAGGTCTGCGTTCTTCGTGTTCTGCAGCGAGTACCGTCCCAGTGTGAAGCAGCAGTATCCTGGTCTGTCTATAGGAGACTGTGCCAAGAAACTGGGAGAGATGTGGAGCAAACTGTCCCAGTCTGAAAAACAGCCGTACGAAGAGAAGGCCCAGAAGCTACGAGAGAAATACGACCGGGTGAGAGAGAGGGAGAATTAAAGCTTTTTGTTTGTAAAACTGTAAAGTGTGTGAAGTGTATGGAAACATCTCTGTTGTCAGCAGGTAGAAAACAGGAGTCTCTAAAATCACTAACCCTCTAACATCTGGCTTTTACCTGTGATCAGCATTCACACCTGGGTCACATGACTCTGCAGTGGTTTCAGGTATTTATTTAACACAACATCAGCTGAATATGTTCACCCCTTTGCTGCTGTAACGTCACCTGTCCAGGTGCTGTTAAACAGGAAACGGAGCAGTTACACTTCAAAGAGTGAGCGGACTTTCAAAATAAGTTTTAAAAACACACTGAGAGCAGTCACAACCTGATCTGTTTACCTGTTAGCACGGTGGCTAGCAGCTCACTGTGTGTGTGCTCTTTAACTACATGTGAAGACATCACTTCCTGCAGTTGTGTGTGTCCTCAGTCTGAACAGACAAACTGGACTTACAGTGGTAAAGAAGTCCATCAGCTTTTATTAGAGGGTTTACCTGAGTTAAAACCAGTATACACCTGATGATGAGATACTCATTCATACTCTGTCGTGTCCTACACACCTGTCCACTGAATAAACTGTCTCCTCCTGTCTCTCAGGACATGGTGGCGTACCGCGGCGGCGGCACATATGCCAGGAACCCCGGCTCTTCAGCTCAGGGAGGAGAGGAAGAGGAGGACGACGAGGGAGAGGACGAAGATGAAGAGGAGGACGACGACGAGTAGAGATGACGAGCTGCAGCTGGATGAGAGAGAGAGAGTGTGTTAGAGAGAGAGACAGGTAGGTGTGTGTGTTTCAGAGGTCAGACTGTTTAAAACAGGTGAGAGTGAAGAGGAGGGTCCTCGACAGCTGACCAGAGGAGACAGGGGGTGGGGCTTCACAGCAGGTGTAGGTCCTCTGGCACTTCCTGTTCCAGCTGATTGTAGGCAGATAAGAGGAGGAAGAGAGGGGACAGGTGTGAGATAGGTGAGACAAGTGAGGATGAAGTTAAGGGCGTCTAGCTACCAGCCATTTTTCTGTCTCCATGGAAACGTAGGTTGGTTGACTGATGAGGAGTCAGATGTGATGTTCAGTGACAAGCAGGTAACAGCTCCTGTGATTCAGGCCGGATGTGTGATACTGAGTCAAAGGTCAGAGGTCGGACCCTGAACCATAACACACAGTTTATTTCAGTTCATCCTGAGTGTGGAGCCTGACTAACATCCCGCTCACAGCACTGACCAATCAACTGACAGCTGATCAATTTTAATCATTGATTTTATCAGAGGTCAGAGGAGCTGATAGACATCTTGAACTACCTGATTCAAAGCTGTCGGACGTCATGTGGTTGATGATGTCAGACCTCATCATGTTAGATCATGTGATTGATGACATCGTTTACCTGTAGTCAAACAGACAGGCAGAGAGAGAGACAGGTCGCTCTGAAACACACACACAGGACCACAGAGTGAGTGTGTGTCACTGTGTGTGTGTGTGTGTGTGTGTGTTGCCTTTCTGTAACGTGTGTGTGTGTGCGTGCGTGCGTGTGTTTGTGTGTTGGAGGTCATCTGATGTTAAACTGTCCAACACCAGAGGATAGTAGAGTAACCCCCCCACACAGTTACCATGGTTACCCCTGCACCCTCCCCCTCCTCATACCCCATCATCACCCCTCTGTGTTACCATGGAAGCCCCAGCCCCTCCTCCTGCCCATCATCATCATGTTGTTTTTTATTTTCTTACTGGAGGTTTATTGGAGTTTTTCTGTTCCTTGTTCACTGTCAGAGTAGAAACTTCAACTTTTATAATAAAACAACCAACTGAGGCAAAAAAAAACGTGTCTGCTGTTCTTCTGATGAGCCTGTCCTCCTTTAGGTCCTCATCCTGCCGTGTGTCAGCTCCTCACTGAGCGTCAGTCATGGTGAGAGATGTATGGTCATGGTCCATGTGACAGACCACAGAGTGTTTCATCTTAATCACAGAGCTGCTGCGACCTTCACTAAAGAACTCTGAGCTACCACTTCGACTCCGTTACTATGGCTGACATCATCTACCAAGAACCACAGTGATTGGTCGATGAAAGACCGGTCTGTGCCGGTGAAAACATATACACATCCCGTACTCATGAAAGGTAGTAAGTATTACAGTATGATTACAGTAGTATTACAGACATATTACAATACAATTACAGTAGTATTACAGTACAATTACAGTAGTATTACAATACAATTACAGTAGTATTATAGTACATGGTTTTATGTTTTTCTTCATGTGAAGCACTTTGTGCCCCATTTCTTTTCTGACAGGTGCTATACAAATAAAGCTTATTATTACAGTACTATTGCAGTGATATTAGAGCAGTATTACAGTACTTTTACAGTAGTATAACAGTACTATTATTAGCTTAGTGTGGAGTGGGACCTCTGTCACCACTCAAATATAGAAAGCAGATGTGACTGTCACAATAAAAGTCTTCAGGTCTCAGAGTGAAGAAGACGTTGACAGAGCATCCTCCTGTCTTTCGTCCGTTGTCCATCAGCTGCTTTGCCTCCATTTTCTCTCTGGTCCAAAGTCCGATTGTGTTAATAATAAAAGAATGATCAAGAGACCAATCAAACTGATTGATCAGCCATCAGAGGAGTTGGATCAGTGGAGCTACTTCTGTTCCTGATGTCGACTGTTTCATTTGCGACCTGAGTTCTCTCTGTAGAGGAGACAGAAGACAGGAGACAGGAGACAGTGAGACAGGGACAAACGACCAGGGACAAACAACTAGAGACAAACAACTACAGACAAACAACACTGACCTTTAACCTGGAGACTCAGTGTTTTCCCTCTCAGCAACAGTCCCTCCCTGCTGCAGACCATACATCTGTATTCTCCTGTGTCTCTGACTGTGAGGTGTTTCAGGGTCAGACTGAGGTCTCCAGTTCTCAGTGGATCTTCCTTCATCTCTGTTCGGTCTCTGTAAACCTGGTTCTGTTCTTCAGGTCTGTCAGAACCGTTCTGATACACATGGACCTTCTTGTCATTGTTCCTCCACACCACTTCAGCGTCTTGGGAAAGGTGAGCTGTGGTCTTGAAGGGCAGCTGGACAGACTCCTCCCCTTCCTTCACCTCCACCTCTTGGTCTGAGAGGAGAACAAAGCACAACATGTTTTTAATCTCTTTATTGAAGGATTACAAAGTTGTAGAGAAAACCTGAAGCACAGAATCAGATCAGGCCAGAAGGGAACAGGGGACACTAATCTAGTAACTAATGCTGTGTCTCAGTCTATACTCACATTTGCTATTTTGAGGGCATGAGTGTGTTCATACAGACCAGTACAGCAACAAACAGTGACTAGGGTTGAACGATTAATTGCTTTTGCAATAATATCTCGATATGATAAAACGTGGTTTTCCAACCTAAAAGGCTGCGATTACACTCCGGTCACATGACGCGAGAGCAGAGCAGTCTGTTGTATTACAGAGCCACTGTGGAAACTAGTGTCTACGAGGAGCAGGACGTCAGTGTGGAACTGTTTTGGCTTTAATAAAAAAGATGCTGCACAGCGTCAGGTATTGTGCAGAACCTGCCTTGATACTGTTGCTACCTCACGGGGCAACACTACTAACCTGTATCAGCACTCAGCCATGTTTTAGTTGCATCGCTAAAACACCGACCACCAGTGTGTCTAGTAAGCCAAACACCACCCGACAAAGATCACTGACCGAAACGTCCGAAACAACTCCATATGACAATCATTCCAAACGGGGAAATTACTCTGAGTTAATAACAGAGTTCACACAGATACGATGCCTCTCAGCGCGGTGACCAAGCCTGTGTTTACGACTTTGATAAATACACCGGAGAGGCAGTTCTTCGCTACTACAACTGACCTGTGGTCAGGCTGTACGGCGGAGCCATGTCAGAGTCTTAAGCTCGCTGCCTTCAAACTGTCTACCCTGATGACCACACGGGGGAAAACATTGCAGCTCGCCAGCTGGGATCTCCATGAAGAGAACCATGTCTGCATGACGACAGACTTTGCAGTTTTACATGTTCACAAGCCTGTTAAACAAACACAGTCAATGAACTACTGTGACTGAAGTGGTTGAATAAAAATATGTCATTCATATCAATTCATGCGTCATCTAATTTCCTCATGACACAGGCCTGGCCTCAGGAAGAACAGGTCATGGTTAATCTATCTGGTATTGTGTTAGTCATAATAGAGAATGATTTATTGCTTGTGTTTGTTGAATAATACAGAAGGAATTTAAAAAATATAATTGCACATTAAATCGCAAAATTTAAAACAATTAGATTATTTTCCCAAATCGCTCGGGCCCAGCAGTGACTGTTAGAACCTGAACCTGACACTCCTCACCCTGAGCAGACGCCGTATTGACTAATGAAGGGGGAAATGGCGGCAGAGGAAAGAGGACACATCTGACCTTTGATCTGGAGCTCCACCTTTTTCCTCATCAGGATGTCTCCGTCCTTGTAGACAGTGCAGGTGAAGGTGTCTCTCTCTCTCTCTGTGGGGTGTTTCAGGGTCAGACTAAGGTCTCCAGTTCTCAGTGGATCTTTCTTCATCTCTGTTCGGTCTCTGTAAACCTGGTCCTGTTCTTCAGGTCTGTCAGAACCGTTCTGATACACATGGACCGTCTTGTCACTCTTCCTCCACTCCACCTTCACGTCTTCAGGCAGGTGAGCTGTGGTCTTACAGGACAGCTGGACAGACTCCGCCCCTGACTCCACCTCCACGACGTCATCAGCTGTTCAGACGACAGCAGCAGAACATTTCTAAGGAGCTATTAAACTGTTCTTATCTTTTATTTATGTTGTTATCCTCGTCGGCCATGTTTTTTTCTTCCATAGACTTTTCAGTGGCTAACTACTGCTACATACTTGGTGCTACAGAAACTATCAAACATTCAGCTTCTTCAGGACATTTGTTTTTACTGGCAGATCTCTAAGAGCCAAACAGCTGAGACATTTGTACAACCTGTTGCCTGGCAACAAACAACAAACAGCAAATATCCCAATCAGATTCTCTCCCACCATCGCCCAAATTATCTGCAGATCAACCCTGTTTGTTTGCTGCACATCTTCCTGTGTCAGTAGATGGTAGTTAATAAACAAGTCATTTAGTTGTTGTCCTGGGCCTGTGTGTGTGTGTGTGTGTGTGTGTGTGTGTGTGTGTGTGTGTGTGTGTGTGTGTGTGTGTCTCAGACTAGTTTAACCATTTGTGTGAAGTCTTTAGTAACGGTTGAAAAGTGAGGTCACCATGACCTTTGACCTTTAGCCACCAAAATCTAATCAGTTCTTCCTTGAGTCCTGCTGAATGTTTTAACCAAATGTTAAGTTCTGTCAAGATGTTACTGAGATATTTTGTCCTTGAGAATGAGACAAACCCACGGACGACCTGAAAACAAAATGGCTGCCCCTCTGACTGTCACCGGCGTGGAAAAATAAAAATACTTATTTACTCTACAGTGAGGGCAGCAGACGTAGGTTGGACGTTTATGCCCCTGTCCTACATTCTTTGAAGTGGCGGGTGATTGGACCCTGTCTCAGTCATTAGGTGACGTAAAGCAAACAGGATGTTACATCATAATCCAATCAGAGTAGACGTTAAAGGTTCGGTTGGTTTCAGTCTGTCTGTAAAGAGCTGAAATAAGGTCATCGGCTGAGGACGAGACACTAAATCAACTGTCTCTGCTCCCGCCACGCGTTTGTCAGTCATCCCTGCTGGAAACCAATCAGGCGCCATCACTGGCCGAACTCTTCTGCTTTTCTTCAGGCTAGCATTCGGTGGTGTAGAGGTACGTTCCAGTCTGACTGTACGATGTTTATGAACTCTACACGTTTCCTGTTCCATTCACACTGTTCAGACCCGTGGATCAGCCGCCATGTGGAGGTCACACTCATCAAAGACTCAGTAACATACAGACCTTCTCTGTCCTTCCTCCTTTTATACATGACACCAGCTGCAGCCAGGAGAACCAGGAGAACCAGGGGAATCAGGACACCTGGGAGAACCTTGGGCCAGACTGGAGGAGGTTCTGTAGTCGACACAAACAACAACATGAATCCACTTCTACTCTGACCTCTGACCTGTTTCTACAGAGCTGACCTCTGACCTGTATCTACTGTATACTTCTGTATCACTGACCTGTGACCATCAGCTGTACTTCTTCCCGGCTCAGTTCTAGTCCAAACTCTCTGATGATGCAGGTGTAGGTGCTGCTGTCCCTGATGGTGGGTCTTCTCAGAGTGAGGCTGAGGTCTCCGGTCTGCAGAGCGTCCGTCCTCATGGACGTCCGGTCTCTGTACTCCTGGTTCTGGTCTTTGAGGTCGTCTCCTCTCTGGTCACATGCATGAACAAACGAGCCCTTGAGCTCTTCACGGCTCCACACCACGGTGGAGTCTTTAGAAACCGAGACATTCACCTGACAGGGCAGCAGGACAGACTCCGCCCCCTCATACACTTCTACACCCGAGGCATGCTGGGAAACTGTGAGGACACAAACAGACACAATCAATCAGCCAGTAGCTCACTGACAGTCTGAATGAACTATGACCCTGGCACCTGTTTGCTTTTCCCACCAGTGAAATCACTTCACCTGGCTAACCCTCACTCACCCGCTCACCTGTTCCCCAGTCCTTCCTGTACCTCCTGGTTCACCTGCTCTCCGCTGGCCTGTCTGTATGATCCCGACCCTTACCTGTTCACCTGCTCACCTGCTCTTCACCTGCTCTTTACCTTTTCACCTGCTCTTCACCTGCTCACCTGCTCTTTATCTGTTCACCTGCTCTTTATCTGTTCACCTGCTCTTTATCTGTTCACCTGCTCTTTACCTGTTCATCTGCTCATTACCTGTTCACCTGCTCTTACCTGTTCACCTGCTCTTTACCTGTTCATCTGCTCATTACCTGCTCACCTGCTCTTTACCTGTTCACCTGCTCTTTACCTGCTCACCTGCTCTTTACCTGTTCATCTGCTCATTACCTGTTCATCTGCTCATTACCTGTTCACCTGCTCATTACCTGCTCACCTGCTCTTTACCTGTTCATCTGCTCACCTGTTCACCTGCTCTTTACCTGTTCACCTGCACTTTACCTGTTCATCTGCTCATTACCTGTTCATCTGCTCTTTACCTGTTCACCTGCTCTTTACCTGTTCACCTGCACTTTACCTGTTCATCTGCTCTTAACCTGTTCACCTGCTCTTTACCTGTTCACCTGTTCACCTGCTCTTTACCTGTTCACCTGCTCTTTACCTGTTCATCTGCTCTTAACCTGTTCACCTGCTCTTTACCTGTTCACCTGTTCATCTGCTCATTACCTGTTCACCTGCTCTTTACCTGTTCACATGTTCACCTGCTCTTTACCTGTTCACCTGCCTCCCGAGTCCCGCTCGTGTTTTTAAAGGAGGTGGGTGGAGGTTTTCTTACCGCACAGGAGGATCACAAACACCGCAGACATCTTCTTTTTCTCTGAAACCACACCGACCAAAGTCCCGGTAAATCCGCTCCTTCTTCCGGAACCGACCGTGACTGACGCATGAACACAAGTTAACTTTCGATTTCTACAGGAAGTCTTCTGTACAGGTAGAACCTTCACAATAAAAGCGTTTAGCGTGAGACGCGCTGCAGTGAGTGTTGTGTCACACAGACAGCCGACAGTGGTCACACAGGTGATTCAACACCTGGTTAAACTCCACATCACAGGACTCAGTCTGAGCTGCTGTTCCTAATAAACTGACAGCTGAGTGTGTCTGTTGTCTGGCAGTGGATCAGGTGACAGTACCTGTCTCCATGGTAACCCATTGTTGTGTCAGGACTTCCTGTCTGAAGGTGGAGGCAGCAGCACCGTCACACTGACGGTTTTCAGTCGTAGTCTTTATATTTTAACTCCTGATTAAAATGTTCAAAACGACATAATTTATTCAAATAAATATTTCTATTCGCTACTTTTCATCTGGCTTCTGTAATATTTTATGAGGCAGTGTCAGAAACCTGGAAACAGGATCAGAATCTGGGACTATGGACACACTGAGTCCTGGAGCTGGTTTCAGTTGAGTCCACTGTCTCTGTCTCTGTCTCTGTCTCTGTCTCTGTTAGAAACAGTGAGGATGAGGAAGGAGGAGGAAACAGGATGAAGACTCACAGTGAACAAGTGAAAAGCAGAAGTGGGTTTGGACTCTCACAGCTGTGGTGGAGCTGTGGAAACATGGTCACATGATTCAAAATGAAGGACAGATGATCTGCACCTGTCTCAGCCAGAGTCTCCTGATCCATCCTCTTCCTCTTCTCTGGGTTCAGGTCTTTGTGCAGGAGACCCAGCAGGTTCCAGACCTCCCTCTGTCCAGTGATGGTCTCCAGCTCCTCCTCTGGGATCCTGAGGCGTTCCCAGGCCTGATGGGATATGTAGTCCCTCCATCAGGTTTTGGGACTCTTCCCAGTGGGACTTGCCTGGAGGAAGTTTCCCAGGAGGATCCTGAGCAGATCCCTGAACCACCTGAACTGGTCCAGACTCCCTGAGGAGGAAACCTCCTTCACTCCTCTGTATCTGTGAGCTCAGTCTGTCAGTCTTAGTCTGTCAGTCTCAGTCTGTCTGTCTCAGTCTGTCAGGCTCAGTCTGTCTGTCTCAGTCTGTCTCAGTCTGTCAGTCTTAGTCTGTCTGTCTCAGTCTGTCAGTCTCAGTCTGTCAGTCTCAGTCTGTCTGTCTCAGTCTGTCTCAGTCTGTCAGTCTTAGTCTGTCAGTCTCAGTCTGTCAGTCTCAGTCTGTCTGTCTCAGTCTGTCTCAGTCTGTCAGTCTCAGTCTGTCAGTCTCAGTCTGTCTCAGTCTGTCAGTCTCAGTCTGTCAGTCTCAGTCTGTCTGTCTCAGTCTGTCAGTCTCAGTCTGTCTGTCTCAGTCTGTCAGTCTCAGTCTGTCAGTCTCAGTCTGTCTGTCTCAGTCTGTCAGTCTCAGTCTGTCTCAGTCTGTCAGTCTTAGTCTGTCAGTCTCAGTCTGTCAGTCTCAGTCTGTCTGTCTCAGTCTGTCAGTCTTAGTCTGTCAGTCTTAGTCTGTCAGTCTCAGTCTGTCTGTCTCAGTCTGTCTCAGTCTGTCAGTCTTAGTCTGTCAGTCTCAGTCTGTCTGTCTCAGTCTGTCAGTCTCAGTCTGTCAGTCTTAGTCTGTCAGTCTCAGTCTGTCAGTCTCAGTCTGTCTGTCTCAGTCTGTCTCAGTCTGTCAGTCTTAGTCTGTCAGTCTCAGTCTGTCTGTCTCAGTCTGTCAGTCTCAGTCTGTCAGTCTCAGTCTGTCAGTCTCAGTCTGTCTGTCTCAGTCTGTCTCAGTCTGTCAGTCTTAGTCTGTCAGTCTCAGTCTGTCAGTCTCAGTCTGTCTGTCTCAGTCTGTCTCAGTCTGTCAGTCTTAGTCTGTCAGTCTCAGTCTGTCTGTCTCAGTCTGTCAGTCTCAGTCTGTCAGTCTCAGTCTGTCTCAGTCTGTCAGTCTCAGTCTGTCAGTCTCAGTCTGTCAGTCTCAGTCTGTCTCAGTCTGTCAGTCTCAGTCTGTCTGTCTCAGTCTGTCTGTCTCAGTCTGTCTCAGTCTGTCAGTCTCAGTCTGTCAGTCTCAGTCTGTCTGTCTCAGTCTGTCTGTCTCAGTCTGTCTCAGTCTGTCAGTCTCAGTCTGTCAGTCTCAGTCTGTCTCAGTCTGTCTGTCTCAGTCTGTCTCAGTCTGTCAGTCTTAGTCTGTCAGTCTCAGTCTGTCAGTCTCAGTCTGTCAGTCTCAGTCTGTCTCAGTCTGTCAGTCTCAGTCTGTCAGTCTCAGTCTGTCAGTCTCAGTCTGTCTGTCTCAGTCTGTCTGTCTCAGTCTGTCTCAGTCTGTCTCAGTCTGTCAGTCTTAGTCTGTCAGTCTCAGTCTGTCAGTCTCAGTCTGTCAGTCTCAGTCTGTCTCACTCTGTCTCAGTCTGTCAGTCTCAGTCTGTCAGTCTCAGTCTGTCTGTCTCAGTCTGTCAGTCTCAGTCTGTCTCAGTCTGTCAGTCTCAGTCTGTCAGTCTCAGTCTGTCTCAGTCTGTCAGTCTCAGTCTGTCAGTCTCAGTCTGTCAGTCT
Organism: Seriola aureovittata; assembly: GCF_021018895.1. Classification (NCBI taxonomy): domain Eukaryota; kingdom Metazoa; phylum Chordata; class Actinopteri; order Carangiformes; family Carangidae; genus Seriola; species Seriola aureovittata. The sequence goes on along the minus strand of NC_079386.1, from coordinate 19,814,232 downwards.
CAGTCTGTCAGTCTAAGTCCGTCTGTCTCTGCCCAGAGCTCTGGACCTTAGGTGAAGACAGGGACGAAGATCCACCGGGACATCAGAGCTTAGTTTTCACACTCCGCTCCTCTTCAGGACGACGGTCCAGTACAACGTGCAACGTCCTCGCTCCGTCCTCCCCTCACTGAGGACCAGACCCAGATACTTCAACTTAGTGATGGTGAACTGAAGCTTCATGACGCTGTGAAACGGTCCAGCTTCAGAAAAGCTTCATTTCCTGATGCTTCATGTCGACAGAGATGAAACAGAGCAAACACAAACCAGCATGAAGGAAACCAGGACTGTATGTTTATTCTGAGCAGACTTTAATAATAATATAATATAATATAGTATAATGATTACTGTAAAAGCAATCAATATACAGTATGCTCCTAAATATATATCTCAGTTATCTTCAAGCATCTAAACTAATGTTTCACCTCGGTGCTCGTGTTTTAGAGAAGAAGAAGATCAAAGTGTCGTGAGCTGGAGAAGACTTAGTTTTTCACACTGGATTCATCATAAATACAATCAATCAATCAGTCAATCAGTCATTCAGTCAATTAATCAATCAGTCAATCAGTTGAACTCTGACCTTGTGAGCGACAGGGTTCAGTCTGACTGAGGCAGCTCAATAAAACCATCCAGTGTGATCACTCTCAATGATTGATACATTATATATTAATATTTACACATCATCACTCACTCACCTGGAAGATACAAGCCCGGACTGACTTGTTCCCCCAGTAATGTTATAACATTATGTAGATGTGTTGTTACCATGGTAACCTGGCATTAAATATGAAAGTATTGAATAACATGACACAAATATGAAGCTACACTTTACAACGAAGAGATAAAGATGAAATTACTGAGAAAGTAATATTTATATAACGACATTATTATTATTATTATTATTATTATTATTATGATTATTATTGCGTGATAATACAACATGCTGGCGACATGTTACATGGACACGATGTGTCAGTAACCCTCTTCACAATGAGCACAAACATTCACCTGGACTCAAGGATGAACTTATTACATTTTGGTGGTCAAAGGTCAAAGGTCAGTGTGACCTCACAAAACACTTTTTAGCCATAACTGAAGACTTCACAAAGAAGGTGTAAGTGTATCTGACTGTGCATAAACAGGATGTGACCTGAAGCTGGAACATGTATGAGTTAAACATGACTCGTTGTTCAGAGGCAGGAACAGAAACTGGAGGCAGACATTGAAATATCAAGCTCAGGTGCACAGGTGTGTCTGTGGTCAGCTTCTACTTTACTCTGCTGTGGTTTCATCCTCGTGCTGCTCAGAGTGAGCTGCTGCGTTCGTCTGAGAATCTGACGCGTCCGACTGAAATCCCCCTTCAGTCCCACGGATCCCTCCAGGTGTGACGCCGCTTCTTCATCAACTTCAGTATTTAACAGAAAATAACCTCCGAGTCGACGTGAAGAGGACCAGGTTTGACGGTCAGTGTCATTTGGCCAGTTCAGCATAATGTGATAAATTCAACACTGAGCCTGAGCTGACTGGGTGTCCATATACTTTTGGCCATGTCGTGTATGATATACAAGCATCGGGACAGTGGCATGGTCACATGGAGCACAGCCAATGAGGTGCTGAGGTCGTCAACAGGAAGTGGTGAAGCTGAAGGCGTCTCTCTGCTGCACAGACTGACGGTCAGTCGTCACGGAGACAACATGAAGACTCCACCTGTCTCTCTGCTGCTCGGTGAGTCCACACACTTCTACTGTCACTCAGTCACTCACTCGCTCACCTCTGACCTTCAGTGACCTCTGTCCTCTTGTTGCAGGTGTGTGTGTGCTGCTGTCTGGACAGACTGTTTCTGCAGGTGAGAGAGAAAACAGTTACTGACTGTATCTGAATGTGAATGTCTCTCTCTTTCTGTCTCACTCTGTCTCTCTCTGTCCTCCAGTCTCTCTGAATGTCAGTCCAAACCTTCAGCAGTTCTTCATTGAAGACTCAGTGTCTCTGAGTTGTATTGGAGGAGGACAGACAGGTGGACAGACAGTTGGACAGACAGGAGGACAGACAGTCAAGAGGACCAGTGGAGGACAGACTGGTGACTGTGGTTCAGGATTTGGGACCTCTGATGGTTCCTCCTGCAGAGTCTCAGGTCTCTCCCAGTCAGACTCTGGAGTTTACTGGTGTGAGACCAGTTCAGGAGAGACGAGCCTCCAGGTCAACATCAGTGTGACTCTTAAAGGTACAGTAACACTTTCAGGTCATGTGATCGGGAGTAGATTGGTGGTTTACAGAAACCTGCTCTCTCTCTCTCTTCCTCTATGACACTCTGGTTCCTTTTTGCTGCGTAGATGGCCCTTTTATTCTGGAGATCCCTGCACTTCCTGTGATGACAGGAAGTGATGTCACTCTGCGCTGTAGAAACAAAGATGGTTCCACACGTGCAGCTTATTTCTTGAAGAACGGGATCCACACAGGAGACAGAGTTAAAGTCCAGGAGTTGTCCATCAGTAGAGTCCAAGAGTCTGATGAAGGTTTCTACTCGTGTTCTACTGATCTGTTTGGACCGTCTCCTCAGAGCTGGCTGAGGGTCAGAGGTCAGGACGCTGACATCACTTCCTGTTTATAGACAGTTTATCATAATAAACTGATGACTTATCCTGTCTTTACAGCCCCTCCTCCTCCCCCCTCTGTGTCTGTGTCCAGACTCTTGTGCCATCTAGTGGCCGTGTGTCCATACTGCGTCTGCACTGTCCTCATGGTGTCCATGTGCTGCAGCAGGAAGACAGGACGCAGACCAGCTGTCTCCATGGAGATGACCCTGTGTGTCGAAGAGTATGATGACCTCACTGCTGATGTCATCACAGAGCGTGAGCTGTGAGCTGAATATGACTCACACAACATAAACTGCTTCACCTGGTTCTCTCTACTTCCTGTTTCACCTGTAATTATCTTTTTATTCCTCCACCTGGTGACGGTGCAGCAGCCATTTTGTTTTCAGGTTGACTGTCCGTGTGTCTCATTCTCGTGGACACGATGTCTCAGTAATGCCTCGACAGAACTTCAAATTTGGTAAAAACTTTCACCTGGACTCGAGGACAAAGTGATTCGATTTTGGTGGCTAAAGGTGAAAGGTCACGGTGACCTAAGAAAAACACTTTTATTTTATCTGTTGCGGAGGCAGACAACCAGGTGATGGTGGTTTCTACATCGTTATTTAAGTTTCTTTATCAATCAATAATCTGTCAGGTGGACTTTGTGTTTGTCTTCTATGAACAGATCGATGAGTCTGTTGGAAAAATGCTTCTGCTTCAATAAATGATTCAAACATGTTCAAACGTTTCATGTCAGTCCATTTACAAACTTCAGAGGTCGAACAGCTGATGGTCCGATGAGCGTTAATTCTGTAATCACGATGTTTATGATCAGCATCGTCACATGAAGAACATTTCTACAGTTCCCCTCAGTGGCTCCTCTGACCATCAGCTCTGACTGTACGACTGAGACACTGAGCGTCACCACCTGTCACACAGACACCTCGGCTGTTTGTCCTCTCCAGGTGTTTGGAGAGGACAGGTCACCTGGAGGAGACAAACACCTGAGAAAAATATACAAATGCAAACGTGAAAAACTACAAAGTAAAAGTGTGAGATTGAATCACAGAGAAAACGTGTGAAGACGAGACATTCAAAGAAGACGAACAGTATCTGAGGAGAAAATGACACGAGGTGTGAAGCGGGTCCACAGCTGAGGACTGATGCAGATGTGCAGAGAGGGGAGGAGCTGAACAGCTGGACAGTCACAGTGTTGAGCTGCAGCTGTCCACCACCATCCACAGTCCACTTCTGTAGGTGGAAGGTCTCCATGTTGAACTTGAAGTCTGAGGTGCACAGGCTGAAGACAGGAGGGGACAAGACCGTCCCCTGTGGAGCTCCAGCACTGCTCACCACCATGTCACCATGATGGGTCGGAAGTTGAGGTGTACATTGGATCTCATAATCCCGCCTTGAGACAAAAGGTGGAGTCAAACCAAGCAAGCCAAAAAGCTCACCATGACAAACATGCAAAAGAGTGCACCTTTGCAGCAGGAGACTATGGATGTGGACCTAAATGGGTACCAGGACTGAAACAGGAGACCAGGACCAGTTGCTTACACAGTGCTGCTGGGAAATGGTAAAGTTGTCAGGAGACACGTGGATCAACTGTTCAGCAGACAGGAGCAAGATCTGCAAGTTCTGATACCAGATTCGACACCTGAAGAATATGTGGTACCTCCACAGTGACCAACACAGGGCCACAGGACACAAGCACTACACGAGTGGATGATAAAGTTTCCGCTACGGTGAAACAAAACAAGGAAAACAATACACCTGGTGGTTCGCCCACTAAGGAGTTGTTCAGATCTCAAAGAAACAGGAGACCACCAGCCCATATGAAGGACTTTGTCGTGAAGTAAAAGTTTAAGATGCAGAGAAAAGATAGTGTTTTCTTTAAGTTGAGGAGGGTCGTTCGACAGTAAAAACTAACCCTGACCCTAACGCTGGGAATGAAAGGTTAATGGTTTTCAGATTTCTATATATTTTTTGGTTTATAAAAAGATAAGAAATATCAAAGAGGATGCTCGTGTCTATGTTTGGTCACACAGTCAGTTGTCATAGTCATGTTGTGTCAGATTACCTGTAAACTATGATGCTGTTTGAACTTAAGAGGGGGGGGGGGGTGTTATAGTGGCTCTTGCATGTTATTAAAGCTGGAGGCCTGTAGAGGGCGCCACTGTATGTGGCATCTGGGGATGATGCAGTGTGTGAACAGGAGAGTCACATGATGCTACTGACAGGTTGTGTCCTGTCATGATGTGGCCGAGTCCTGCAAATAAAGTCCGCTCACTGAAGACATGCTCTACTTTAATTAATTGATATCCGACGACATCACAAGCCCCTTCACAATAAAACCATGAGGAGGACTTTTTAAAAAAATTCCATATACGACAACTTGGCTTTGAGATCTTCACAATTTATGAAAGAGAACAGGTAAAAAAAAATAGATAAAGGTAATGATAAATAAATAATATAATAATAATAAATCAACACAGATAAGAGATTGAAACGATATTAAACATAATAGAACATAAACACTTGAAGGACTCTTCTGTAAATCAGAATGTGTTATTCTAGAAAGTGTCGATGCTTTTGTGTGAGACACGAACTCATCGAGGTTCCACTCGTATATATGAATAAATAAATGCTCAGTAGAGTCAGCGTCGTCACAGGTCAGATCTTTTGCTTTGGGTAAAGTTTGAATATCACGTTTAGACCAAAGTTGTAAAATTGAGTTTCTGTAAGATACAATATTGTAGTCGAAATCAAACATATTCTGAATAGTTTTGTTTGAGATATTGACGTCAATAAACTCCTCCCACTAAAAGCTTTGGAAGACGAGGGACATTAAGACGTTTGATCAGATAGAAACTAGAGACACAGTGAAGAACATGAAGTTTGGGATTTACAGAGTTTCCTGTCCTTGAACACATCACTCACCCCTTGAGATCATGGCTTTTAATCTATTTCCATGTTGCACCCCAACATGTCCCAGTGACAGGTGGACAGCAGGACAGGTGCCACAGTCACATCTGTCCCCTGTAAACAAAGGCAGGTAGGAACCAAAGGACACACAGTGAAGCCTGGGAACAGTTGTTCAGCCGCTGCCTCTCTGTTCACGACTGGAGGACGAAGGAGGCGGAGCCACAATCAGCAGGTCACTGGATGACCACATACACACACACACACACACACTCATCTACTCTGTCTGTGTGTGTGTGAGGGTGTGTGTGTTTACTTAGCTGTTAATAAAGTTAAGCAGATCAAACAGACAGCTCACGCTGACCTCTGACCCCTCTGAGGAACCAAACAGAGTCGGCCGAGGGACAGATCCAGCCGTGCTCCGTCCTCACTTCTCTCGTCACCTGGACGGAATAGGACGATCCACCTGGGCCCACTGGTCTGTCTTCATCGTGTCCTCCTCCAATCAGAGACAGGCGTTGACCAGCTGTGTCTTAGGGTCAGGTAGAAGATGTCACATGACACCTGAGAGTAACCACAGAACAAGTCAGGTGATCACTGTCATTCTGATGATCAGTCATAATCACGTGACATTATCCTCTGTCTCCTCCCTCCTGTAGGTCTCCATGGACTCCATCAGGACTCGTCTGACACAGGTAAGACACTTGGTGGAAGCCCCTCCCCCTCTGATCAGTTGCCATGGTTACTCCCTATCTCTCTCTCTCTCTCTTTCTCCCCCCAGTCTTCCTCAGTGTCTCTCCACCGCTCAGTGAGCGTGTCCGAGGATGAGGAGATGGGAGGAGCTCCGAGAGTGGAGATGAGGTTTATGACATCAGAGGCTGAGGAGGAGATGGAGGCGGGGCCTAGCAGTGACATCACAGCGTTGGTGCTGAGGCGTCACCGTGGTTACCGGAGAGCTGGCGCGCTGTTGTGTGTGTGTGGAGTCGTCATCTTCACCATTGGTACATTCACACAAACACACACTCACACACACACATACACACACTTACTCACACACACTCACACACATTAATACACACACACACACACACACACACACACACACTCACACATTAATACACACACACACACACTCACACACACACACACACACACACACACACACACTCACACACACTCACACACATTCATACACACACACACACAGACACACACACGCACAGACACACACATTAATACACACACACACACACACACACGGACAACACACACACAGACACACACACAGACAGACACACACACACACACACAGACAACACACACACACACACAGACACACACACACACAGACACACACACAGACAGACACACACACACACACACAGACAACACACACACACACACAGACACACGCACACAGACAACACACACACACACACACAGACACACATTAATACACACACACAGACACACACACACAGACACACACACACACACACACACACACAGACAACACACACACGCACACAGACAAACACATTAATATACACACACACACACAGACACACACACACACAGACACACACATTAATATACACACACACACACACAGACACATACAACACACACACACACACACACAGAGACACACTCACACACACACACACAGACACACACACATTAATATACACACACACACACACAGACACATACACACTCACACACACACACACAGACACACTCACACACAGACACACAGACACAAACACAAAAACACGCACTGCTTTTGTTGATTGGTTTGATCATGTGATTAAAATGGGCGTGGCCTGTCTCTCTCCCAGCTTTCCTATTGGCCTACGCTGTGTTCAGTGGGCGGTACCACTGCTCCCAGGTGGGGGGGCAGGGGGAGGAGGACGAGCACCAAGGGAGCGGGGATAAGCCGTCTACAAAGGGAGGGGCGGGGCTTTACCTGGGAGACCTGAGGGTGATGATGAGGAGGCTGCTGCAGGACGAAGATATCCACAGCACAGTCAGGTAGGTGGCCTACCAGAACCTGGTCCTGATCCTGACCCAGTCTTGATCCAGACCTGGTCCTGGTCCTGACCCGGTCTGTGTGTGGTCTCAGCCGTGTCAGCAGGGCAAGTCATCCTCCCGGGTCTGTGGAGGGAACATCTCTGGCCTCAGAGATCCTCCGCCGCTTCACTCAGCTGCACATGGACCACACCTGGACCGAGTCCCTGTTCGCCACGCTGCAGTTCCCTGACAGGTAGGAACACACTGACCCCGCCCACCTCTGCCCACAAACAATCCTCTGACCCCTGCAGGTCTGTGAGGAATTCTCTGTGACCTCTGACCTCTGACCCCTGCAGGTCTGTGAGGAGTTCTCTGTGACCTCTGACCCCTGCAGGTCTGTGAGGAATTCTCTGTGACCTCTGACCCCTGCAGGTCTGTGAGGAATTCTCTGTGACCTCTGACCTCTGACCCCTGCAGGTCTGTGAGGAGTTCTCTGTGGCTGCTGGACTCTGCAGGACTGATCTCAGAGAAGATTCCTCTGAACCCGTCTGACTTCTGTCCGTACAGCGCCACAGGAAGTACCACGGTGAGACGGAGAAACAGCTGTTCATCTCCATGGTAACCTTGACCCCAGTCACCTGTACCTGTCTCTGTCTCTGCAGGGGGGCGTGGTCTACGCCAACTACGGCCGTCCAGAGGATTTTAATTGGCTGAGGAGTGTGGGCGTGTCTCTGATTGGCTCTGTGGTGGTGATGCGTGTGGGGGGCGGGGTCAGTTTCGCAGAGAAGGTCTGGTTGGCTGAGAGGAATGGGGCAGGCGGAGCTTTGATCTACCCTGACCCTGCTGACCTGCCGCAAGACCCCCGCCGCCTCGGACTGAACACACACACCGCCGTGTCCGAACATGTAACACACACACACACACACAGACACACACACACACACACACATAAACACACACAGACACACACACACAGACACGTAACACACACACACAGACACGTAACACACACACACACACAAACACACACACACACACACAAACACACACACACACATGTAACACACAAACACAAAACACACACACATAAACACACACACACACACACACATAAACACACACAGACACACACACACACACAAACACACACACACACACATAAACACACACACACACACACACACACAGACACGTAACACACACACACAGACACGTAACACACACACACACACACAAACACACACACACACACACAAACACACACACACACATGTAACACACACACACACACAAACACACACACATAAACACACACACACACACACACAGACACGTAACACACACACACAGACACGTAACACACACACACACACACAAACACACACACACACATGTAACACACAAACACAAAACACACACACATAAACACACGTCTCACTCCTCTCTACCAATCAGCGTCTCCCTCTGACTCGTCCAATCACAGGTCCACCTGGGGTCAGGTGATCCGTTCACCCCTGGCTTTCCCTCTTTTAATCACACTCAGTTCCCGCCCATCCAGTCGTCCGGCCTGCCGCTCATCCCAGCTCTGCCGATCAGCGCCACCGTGGCCGCCAAGCTGCTCAGGTGAGCCCCGCCCCCTCAGTTACCTGCTCAGGTATCACTGTGACCTAACTGCAGTCCTCTGCGTCTCAGCCAGCTGTCAGGTGTGTCCTGTCCTCCCTCGTGGCGCGGGCGGCTGCCGTACGTCCGCTGCGTGGTCGGTCCTGAGTTCAGCTCCGGGCGCCGAGTCAAGATGTCCGTCCACAACGTGATGACGCCCGTCCTGCTCAACAACATCTTCTCGTCTCTGGAGGGCCGGGTGGAGCCAGGTGAGCCCCCACACACGTCCGTCACCTGTACAGGTGTGTATCCGTGACACTGGTCCCTGTTGTCTCTCCTCAGACCAGTACATTATACTGGGAGCTCAGAGGGACTCACTGGGACCAGGAGCTGTCAAGTCCGGGGTGGGGACGGCGATCCTCATGGAGTTGGCCCGCACTTTCTCGACCATGGTGAAGAACGGTAAGACTCACCTGGATAGGTGTGGCCCCTCACACTGGGCTGTGGCCCCAAGGGTCAATGTGTCTGCGTTGTTAGGAGATCAGAGCAATGCTGCGTTTATGTTGTGGCTGTTGCCGTGGCGTTGACAGGTGGTTGTTCAGATGTCAGTGGTTACTAACAGCGATTATTCAGTTGTTACTAGGACATTCTGAGGGTGTTGCTACTAGTGGTTACTGGCGTCTTCTCAAAGGTCACTGGGTGGTTGCTATGGTTTTTCTCATGACTGTTGCCATGGCGTTGACAGGTGTCAGTGGTTACTGAACAGTCGGTGGAGTTAGCAGGTGGTAACTCAGTGGTTTCTAGGACATTCTTAGGGTGTTGCTAAGGTTTCTCTAGAGCGTTGCTAGGTTTATGTTGTGGCAGTTGCCAGTGTTGACAGGTGGTTACCCAGTGGTTTCCATGGAGATGTGAGGTAGTAATATTTTAATAACATACCTGCTGTGATGTGTAAACTGTCTAATGAATGTGACGAGTGATTTATTTACCAATGAACTAATAAGATAAATTCACTTTCAGATTTGAGTTGTTTCTTATTAAAAAGTTCTGGAGGTCGTTCCGACAGGTGCCACAGAGGAAGAGTCTCACCTGTGATAGAGGCAGCCATCGGTAAACTAGTAAACTAGAGCCTGACTCTGTCTCTTCACGCAGCTTTAGCACTTTGTTTTATGATTTATGTTAAAAATGATCAGAGACATGTGACAGGAAATGAGCTGAAGCTAACAGTTAGCCTGTCCTGGGACCGAGCTAACTGTCTCCAGTTATTATCATGGAGGATTCAGAGTCAATCAAACCAACAGGAAGTGTTGAGTTTTAGTAGTGATGTCATGTGAACACCTGTGTGAACACCTGTCAGACCACAGTCAGCTGAGAGCTGCAGGTGTTAGCGAGGACCTTAACTGTTCAACTACCTGCACAGCAGAAGACGTTGTCATATATGTAACATCAGAATACTCACACACAGTGTTGACACTGACCGGATGTCATTGAATGCACCACTACTCACCTGTACCTGCAGCTCTCAGCTCAGTGTCTCTGTCTCAGGCTTCAGTCCCAGGCGGAGTCTCCTATTCGTCAGCTGGGACGCCGGAGAGTTTGGCAACGTGGGAGCTACTGAGTGGCTGGAGGTTCGTCCAATCAGAGAGCCTCACACACCTCCTGCTGACATCACTGACCTCTGACCTGCAGCCTCCACTGTAGATCAATTACCTCTGACCTCTGTTCACCAGGGTTACCTGTCCATGCTCCACCTGAAGGCTGTGGCCTACTTCAGTCTGGACCAAGCTATCATGGGTAACTGTCTGTCTGTCTGTCTGTCTCTCTGTCTGTCTGACTGTCTCTCTGTCTGTCTTTCTGTCTGTCTGTCTGTTTCTGACTGTCTGTCTGACTGTCTCTCTGTCTATGTCTGTCTCTCTGTCTGTCTGTCTCTGACTGTCTGTCTGTCTCTCTGTCTGTCTCTGTCTGTCTGTCTGCCTCTCTGTCTGTCTTTCTGTCTCTGTCTGTCTGTCTGACTATCTCTCTCTCTCTGTCTCTGTCTGACTGTCTCTCTCTCTCTGTCTGTCTGTCTGCCTCTCTGTCTGTCTGACCATCTCTCTCTCTCTGTCTGTCTGTCTCCCTGTCTGTCTCTCTGTCTGTCTGACTGTCTCTGTCTCTCTGACTGTCTGTCTCTCTGTCTGTTACCTAGGTGATGATGTCCTGTCAGCCTACACCAGTCCTCTGCTGGTCGACCTTCTGGATGCTGCAATCAGACAGGTGACCTGTGAGGGCCTGTGTACACATATATATATATATATATATATATATATAGATTTATATACTTAAATATATACATATATATGTATACATACACACATACACACATATACATTATATATATACATAGTCATGGCCAAAAATATATTTTATATATATATATATAAATATTTTTCAGATTATAAACATTTGAATACCAAAGCATTTTTAATTGCAACAAATTTCTGGGAGAAATGGTGCTTTATCTGAAAGAAGTGCAGGGGTGCCAATATTTTTGGCCATGACTGTATGTATATATATATATATATATATATATGTACATATATATATATATATATATATGTACATTTATATATATGTGTATTTATGAACAAATGTCAGAGACTTTTTTCATGACGGTGAATCGTTGATGAACCATGTTTAAATCCAAAGCTCCTCTGTCTATAGGTTTGTATATACGTTTGTATACAGTGATCAGCTGAGAGGCTGACATGTCCACAGTGAGTCTCCTTATCTGTCCATCATGTTTCTGTTGGAACTGTAGCTCAGTGTCTGAACAGCTGTTGCTCAGGTGAGTCAGCGTTAGGAGAAGTGATGAAGACAGGTGACGATGATGATTCTGATGAGTGAAGACCTGGAACCTGATGAGCTGTTTCCTGTTTCAGGTGGAGCATCCTAAACACGCAGGTCAGACCATCTACAGCCAGGCTGAGAGGGAGGGGGGCAGCTGGAGGATGTGAGGACACACACACACACACACACACACACACACACACACACACACACACACACACACACTGGCTCTCTGTTGTCTCCTCAGTATGAAGCCTCTCTACCTGAACAGTGGAGCGTACAGTTTCACCGCGTTCGCTGGAGTCCCAGCCATGGAGCTCAGGTTCACCGAGGTAACTGTGACATCATCACACACTGTACTGATGACATCATCACACACTGTACCTGTTATCATAACATTTCCTTGTCATCTCAGTCATGTGACACGTTTCTCACCATGTAATTTTATGATGTCATGCGAATGTCATGTTCTGTGTGTTTGTTCAGGAGCGAGCTTACCCGTTCATCAACACGCCATTGGACAGCGCCTCCCGTCTCCAGGAGGTGCTGGGGGGTCGTCTGGGCGTCACTGGGCGGAGTCTGGGGGAGCTGGTGGGTGAGATGGTGTTGCGATTGGCCCACGACCACATCCTGCCGCTACGCATCACTTCCTACGCCCAGACGGTTCTGCAGCTCAGCGCCCAGCTCAACAAACACTCTGCTGAGCTGCAGGTAACACACCTGTACCAGTACAACCAGTACAACCAGTTCAACCAGTTCAACCAGTTCAACCAGTTCAACCAGTACAACCAGTACATGTCCATCAGCTGACGTCTCTGTCCTGTCCTCAGTCCAGAGGTCTGTCCCCTCAGTGGGTCTTCAGCGCCAGAGGAGATTACAGCCGAGCAGCAGAGACTCTGCAGAGAGCCATCGACTACAGCGACCTGCACGACCCCACCACCGCCCGCTTCTACAACACCCGCATCATGAAGGTACACCACACCTGTACACCACACCTGTACATCATCTGTACTACACACCTGTACAACCCCCCCTTTAACCCTAACCCTTTACACCACACCTGTACTACACACCTGTACACCACTGAGGGTTCAGGTGTGAGGGTCCTGGTCTGACCTGGTCCTTGTCTGTCCTCCAGGTGGAGTACTACTTCCTGTCTCAGTATGTGTCAATGGTGGAGACGCCGTTCCGTCATGTGATCCATGGTCGTGGTAACCACACTCTGAGCGCGCTCAATGAGCACCTGGCCCTGCTGACCTCTGACCCTGCCCGCTTCGACGAGACGCGCTTCAGACGACAGCTTGCCCTGTTCACCTGGACGCTACAGGGGGCGGCGAACGCCCTGAGCGGAGACGTGTGGAGCATCCACAACACACACTGATACATAGTGATACACACAGACACACACACAGGAGAAATGTAACTTTTCCACCAATCCAGTGAGGAGTTTTCCTGTTGCTAGGCAGATTATCTGATATCCTGAGCTGTAACTTTAACCCTCAGTGGTTTCATGTGAAGTTGAATCTGATATCACTGTAATACTGATAATATTTATTATAATGTGATACATTAATATTCAGTATTATTTACTTAATCATTAATACAGAGGATTGATTACAAGGTGATTAATTATGATTCTTGTCCTTATCAGTTTTTTCTGTTTTCTGTCTTTAAACTTTGTTTGTAAAAACTGATTAAAACACGTTCTGCCTCCGATGATGATGATGATGTTGTGCCTCAGTCAGACAGGAAGTGAGCCTCTTAAAACCTTGTTAAAGCTGGTTAACGAGCTGCAGACAGACAGCTGTTAGTGTGGAGGGTGTGTCCGTCTGTAGATGGTGTAATTTATCTGTGTTTCATGAGCCACACTGACCAATCAGAGCCACACTGACCAATCAGAGCCACACTGACCAATCACAGCCACACTGACCAATCACAGCCACACTGACCAATCAGAGCCACACTGACCAATCAGAGCCACACTGACCAATCAGTGCCACACTGACCAATCAGAGCCACACTGACCAATCAGAGCCACACTGACCAATCACAGCCACACTGACCAATCAGTGCCACACTGACCAATCAGAGCCACACTGACCAATCAGAGCCACACTGACCAATCACAGCCACACTGACCAATCACAGCCACACTGACCAATCACAGCCACACTGACCAATCAGTGCCACACTGACCAATCACAGCCACACTGACCAATCAGAGCCACACTGACCAATCACAGCCACACTGACCAATCACAGCCACACTGACCAATCACAGTCACCCTGTCTCACCTCCTGTCTCACCTCCTGTCTCTCCTCTCCTCTCCTTCCGGTTCCGGTGAATGTGAGCGTGAGTGGCGGTGGTGGACGTGCTAGTGGCGGGAGTTTGAATTGGTTTAGTGTCTGTTTCTAGCTGCATGATCAGGTGAGCTGCTTTAATAGCATTTTCTGTGGAGTTGTTGGTGTGATTCTCGGAGCTGTTGGCGGGTATTTCAGGAGGAGTGGCGTCCTCCGAGACGCGGATAGTCCCTCCGGGTGGTTCTGTTACTGTTGAGGAGGTTCTGCTGGCTGCAGGTGAGCAGGTAGCACATGACAATCTGGTTTATGCATCTGGAATGAACAAAGCTGTGGTTGTTCCTTAAGAGTGAGCCACTGGTTTAGCAGCTGATAGAGAGCGGCGTGTTCATTAGGGATCTGTTTGTGCAGGTTTCCCGCTGTCGGTTCCCTCCACGCGGATCACCGTCTCAGGTGTTCGGGTCCATGTCCGGGTGCCGGGCGGTGGCTGGTGCGTCTGCAACTGGCGCGGCGGCGGCTGCGGCCGGTTCCGGGTCCGTGTCCTGCTGCCCGGCGGGCGCCTCCGCGGGTGCCGGGGCGGTGGCTTGGTCCGGATCTGTGGCCGGCGGGATTGTGGCAATCTGTAACAGTGGTTCATTTTGTACCAACAATGTTGAAGAGGCTGTACAGCAGGAGGAATATGTGATTTCAAGAAACCTGCATAGCTCCATGTCGGTAGAAGTCAATGGACAAACACAGTTGGTTAGAAATAATGAAGGAGCAGTTTCTTCAAGCCCTCCTTGCAAAAGGGTGGCTATAAATGAAGGACAGGGGTTGTGCAGCAGCCAGGCTTCATGTGATGGAGAGGAGATGGAAGATGATTATGAGTACAGGAGTACAGATCTTTATTCACTGAAGAGAATTCATCTCTTTTTAGATGAAACTTACAAAAGATCAGTAAACATGAGTGATTATTTCAGTGACACCGAAAAATTCACTAGATCTGTCAATGTACTGAAAAGACAAGTTGGTTTTGACCTCCTAGATGGAAAGAAACGCTTCCGTCGCAAGAAGCACATTAACACTCTGAGAAAAGGTAAAACTGCAAAAAACACAAAGAAGTAAAACATGATCATGCATCACAAGGTGTTTTTCTCTCTCCACTGCTCTCTGCTGGTTTCTGCTTGTCTGTTTCTCTTCTCTGATCTCTCCATGAAGAGACTTAAGATAGGATCTTTAAACATAAATGGTGGGAGGGAAAGGCGGAAAAGGGCACTAATCTCTGAGGTCTCAAACCAAAAAGGGATAGATGTGTTGTTTTTACAAGAAACACACACAGATACATCTGATGAGACAGATTGGGTTCTTTAACCACAACAGCTTCCTGTTTATGTTTGTTACCATGACAACAACACGTGTCCGTAACATTACATGTATCTGGAATACAGATTTTAGTCACCACATATTAAACTGTATGACATCATCTACATGACCACTTCAAAGTACCACAAGTACTCACAGTTCTGCTGGTAGTAGTAGTAGTAGTAGTAGTAGTAGTAGCAGGAGCAGTAGTAGTAGCAGGAGCAGGAAGCAGCAGCAGTAGTAGTAGCAGTAGCAGAAGCAGGAGCAGGAGCAGTAGTAGTAGCAGGAGCAGGAGCAGTAGCAGGAGCAGTAGTAGTAGCAGGAGCAGTAGTAGTAGCAGTAGCAGAAGCAGGAGCAGTAGCAGAAGCAGGAGCAGGAGCAGTAGCAGGAGCAGTAGTAGTAGCAGGAGCAGTAGCAGGAGCAGGAGCAGTAGCAGGAGCAGTAGTAGTAGCAGGAGCAGTAGCAGTAGCAGGAGCAGTAGTAGAAGCAGGAGCAGTAGCAGGAGCAGTAGTAGTAGTAGTAGAAGCAGGAGCAGTAGCAGGAGCAGTAGTAGTAGCAGGAGCAGTAGTAGAAGTAGCAGGAGCAGTAGTAGTAGCAGTAGCAGGAGCAGTAGTAGAAGCAGGAGCAGTAGCAGGAGCAGTAGTAGAAGTAGAAGCAGGAGCAGGAGCAGTAGCAGGAGCAGTAGTAGTAGTAGCAGGAGCGGTAGTAGAAGTAGTAGCAGGAGCAGTAGCAGGAGCAGTAGTAGTAGCAGGAGTAGTAGTAGTAGCAGGAGCAGTAGTAGTAGCAGGAGCAGTAGTAGTAGCAGTAGCAGTAGCAGGAGCAGTAGCAGTAGTAGTAGTAGAAGCAGCAGCAGGAGCAGTAGTAGTAGCAGGAGCAGTAGCAGGAGCAGCAGGAGCAGTAGTAGAAGCAGTAGTAGTAGTAGAAGCAGGAGCAGTAGTAGAAGCAGGAGCAGTAGCAGGAGCAGGAGCAGTAGTAGAAGCAGCAGCAGGAGCAGTAGTAGTAGCAGGAGCAGTAGCAGGAGCAGGAGCAGTAGTAGAAGCAGGAGCAGTAGCAGGAGCAGTAGCAGGAGCAGTAGCAGGAGCAGTAGTAGAAGTAGAAGCAGGAGCAGGAGCAGGAGCAGTAGTAGAAGCAGCAGCAGGAGCAGTAGTAGAAGCAGGAGCAGGAGCAGTAGTAGAAGCAGCAGCAGTAGTAGTAGCAGGAGCAGTAGCAGGAGCAGGAGCAGGAGCAGTAGCAGGAGCAGTAGTAGAAGCAGCAGCAGTAGTAGTAGCAGGAGCAGTAGCAGGAGCAGGAGCAGTAGCAGGAGCAGGAGCAGTAGTAGAAGCAGCAGCAGGAGCAGTAGTAGTAGTAGCAGGAGCAGTAGCAGGAGCAGGAGCAGTAGTAGAAGCAGGAGCAGTAGCAGGAGCAGTAGCAGGAGCAGTAGCAGGAGCAGTAGTAGAAGTAGAAGCAGGAGCAGGAGCAGGAGCAGTAGTAGAAGCAGCAGCAGGAGCAGTAGTAGAAGCAGGAGCAGGAGCAGTAGTAGAAGCAGCAGCAGTAGTAGTAGCAGGAGCAGTAGCAGGAGCAGGAGCAGGAGCAGTAGCAGGAGCAGTAGTAGAAGCAGCAGCAGTAGTAGAAGCAGGAGCAGTTGTAGTAGCAGGAGCAGTAGCAGTAGTAATACCAGTAGTAGCAGTAGTTTAGTA
This sequence comes from Seriola aureovittata, assembly GCF_021018895.1. Taxonomy (NCBI): domain Eukaryota; kingdom Metazoa; phylum Chordata; class Actinopteri; order Carangiformes; family Carangidae; genus Seriola; species Seriola aureovittata. Next base: position 19,796,948 of record NC_079386.1, on the reverse strand, counting down.
GTATTAATAGTAGTAGCAGTATATGAAGTAGTAGTAGCTGCATCAGTAGTAGTAGCTGTAGCAGTAGTATAGTAGTAGTAGTAGTAGTAGTAGTAGTAGTACTCAAAGTCTGGTGGGTCCAGTCGCTCTGACTCTCGTCTGTTGTTGTGGTGCATTGAGACGTCTGAGCTTGTATTTAACCTGTTCTGACCTCATCAAAGGACCAATCATATCAGCAGTAGTAGTAGCAGGAGCAGTAGCAGGAGCAGTAGCAGGAGCAGTAGCAGGAGCAGTAGTAGAAGTAGAAGCAGGAGCAGGAGCAGGAGCAGTAGTAGAAGCAGCAGCAGGAGCAGTAGTAGAAGCAGGAGCAGGAGCAGTAGTAGAAGCAGCAGCAGTAGTAGTAGCAGGAGCAGTAGCAGGAGCAGGAGCAGGAGCAGTAGCAGGAGCAGTAGTAGTAGAAGCAGCAGCAGTAGTAGTAGCAGGAGCAGTAGCAGGAGCAGGAGCAGTAGCAGGAGCAGGAGCAGTAGTAGAAGCAGGAGCAGGAGCAGGAGCAGTAGTAGAAGCAGGAGCAGTAGTAGAAGCAGGAGCAGGAGCAGGAGCAGTAGCAGGAGCAGGAGCAGGAGCAGGAGCAGGAGCAGTAGCAGGAGCAGGAGCAGTAGTAGAAGCAGGAGCAGGAGCAGGAGCAGTAGCAGGAGCAGGAGCAGGAGCAGGAGCAGTAGCAGAGCAGGAGCAGTAGTAGAAGCAGGAGTAGAAGCAGGAGCAGTAGCAGTAGCAGTAGCAGCAGGAGCAGGAGCAGTAGTAGAAGCAGGAACAGTTGTAGTAGCAGGAGCAGTAGCAGTAGTAATACCAGTAGTAGCAGTAGTTTAGTAGTATTAATAGTAGTAGCAGTATATGAAGTAGTAGTAGCTGCATCAGTAGTAGTAGCTGTAGCAGTAGTATAGTAGTAGTAGTAGTAGTAGTAGTAGTAGTACTCAAAGTCTGGTGGGTCCAGTCGCTCTGACTCTCGTCTGTTGTTGTGGTGCATTGAGACGTCTGAGCTTGTATTTAACCTGTTCTGACCTCATCAAAGGACCAATCATATCAGCAGTAGTAGTAGCAGGAGCAGTAGCAGGAGCAGTAGTAGTAGCAGGAGTAGTAGTAGTAGCAGGAGCAGTAGTAGTAGCAGGAGCAGTAGTAGTAGCAGTAGCAGTAGCAGGAGCAGTAGCAGGAGCAGTAGTAGTAGTAGAAGCAGCAGCAGGAGCAGTAGTAGTAGCAGGAGCAGTAGCAGGAGCAGGAGCAGTAGTAGAAGCAGTAGTAGTAGTAGAAGCAGGAGCAGTAGTAGAAGCAGGAGCAGTAGCAGGAGCAGGAGCAGTAGTAGAAGCAGCAGCAGGAGCAGTAGTAGTAGCAGGAGCAGTAGCAGGAGCAGGAGCAGTAGTAGAAGCAGGAGCAGTAGCAGGAGCAGTAGCAGGAGCAGTAGCAGGAGCAGTAGTAGAAGTAGAAGCAGGAGCAGGAGCAGGAGCAGTAGTAGAAGCAGCAGCAGGAGCAGTAGTAGAAGCAGGAGCAGGAGCAGTAGTAGAAGCAGCAGCAGTAGTAGTAGCAGGAGCAGTAGCAGGAGCAGGAGCAGGAGCAGTAGCAGGAGCAGTAGTAGAAGCAGCAGCAGTAGTAGTAGCAGGAGCAGTAGCAGGAGCAGGAGCAGTAGCAGGAGCAGGAGCAGTAGTAGAAGCAGGAGCAGGAGCAGGAGCAGTAGTAGAAGCAGGAGCAGTAGTAGAAGCAGGAGCAGGAGCAGGAGCAGGAGCAGGAGCAGGAGCAGGAGCAGGAGCAGTAGCAGGAGCAGGAGCAGTAGTAGAAGCAGGAGCAGGAGCAGGAGCAGTAGCAGGAGCAGGAGCAGGAGCAGGAGCAGTAGTAGAAGCAGGAGCAGTAGTAGAAGCAGGAGTAGAAGCAGGAGCAGTAGCAGTAGCAGTAGCAGCAGGAGCAGGAGCAGTAGTAGAAGCAGGAGCAGTTGTAGTAGCAGGAGCAGTAGCAGTAGTAATACCAGTAGTAGCAGTAGTTTAGTAGTATTAATAGTAGTAGCAGTATATGAAGTAGTAGTAGCTGCATCAGTAGTAGTAGCTGTAGCAGTAGTATAGTAGTAGTAGTAGTAGTAGTAGTAGTAGTACTCAAAGTCTGGTGGGTCCAGTCGCTCTGACTCTCGTCTGTTGTTGTGGTGCATTGAGACGTCTGAGCTTGTATTTAACCTGTTCTGACCTCATCAAAGGACCAATCATATTGCAGGACAGGGAAGGGTCAGTATGACATCACAGGCTGTGGTTAGTGAGGTCAGACAGCAGGGTGGTGACGGTCTGTTTTAATGGGGGTCTCCACCCTCCTGTCTGGGCTGAGTTTATGGACAGATTAATGAGAGCAGACTGGTGACGCTGGACCTGAACCAGCCCAGACCCGAACCATTGTCATTTCATGGGTTCATGTGTTGATGTGGTCATGTGGTCATGTGGTCAAACAGGGAGAAGAATCAGATCAACATGATGAGGCTTTTACTTTGAAAGGACCAAACTCAGAGCATTCAAACAAAGTTTTATTGAGAACAGGACAGTGACCGTTAATATTCATATCAGCTCACAGCTCATGCTCAGTGGTGACATGAGTAATAATGTCATCATGCTCTTCTACACACTGGGTCGTTTCCATGGAGATGGGTGGTTTGTTCCCTGTGGGCGGAGTTAAGAAGTTTCAGTCACACGTTTAATGTGTGTGTGTGTTACCTGTCCTCCAGATGGACACCATGAGGACAGTGCAGATGCAGTACAGATAGATGACCACTAGATGTTACAAGAGGGTTGCTCTTCTGTCCAACTCTGTCCTCACACCAGTACTGTCCTCCATCTGAGGACGGGCGGAGGTCTGAGAGGACGCAGGACGAGCCATCAAACTGTACCGAAAGAACTGAGGACGGTTTGGATTGATGTTTAGAAAGACTAGAGAGAGAGAGAGACAGACAGGCAGAGAGACAGTTAGAGAGACAGACAGAGAGTTAGAGAGACAGACAGAGAGAAAGAGAGACAGACAGATAGGCAGAGAGAGAGACAGACAGTCAGAGAGACAGTAAGAGAGGCAGACAGAGAGAGACAGACAGAAAGAGAAACAGACAGACAGTCAGCGAGACAGACAGAGAGAGAGACAGCTACAGAGAGAGAGAGACAGACAGTCAGATACAGTAAGAGAGAAAGACAGAAAGAGAGAGAGACAGGTGGAGAGACAGTTAGAGAGACAGTAACAAAGACAGAGGGACAGAGAGAGAGAGAGACAGTTAGGAAGACAGACAGGCAGAGAGACAGTAACAAAGACAGAGGGACAGAGAGAGAGAGACAGTTAGGAAGACAGACAGGCAGAGAGACAGTAACAAAGACAGAGGGACAGAGAGAGAGAGACAGACAGAGACAGAGAGAGAGTGAAAGCAAGAGAGAGAGAGAGTCGTCAGTGGTTGAGGTTTCAGGAAAGAGGAACTTCACAGGATTTATTAATGGTCACATGACTCACCACAGTTACCTCTGATCTGATTACACTGTGCGAGAGCAGTCAGGTCCACAGTGACACCTGAACGCCTCACTGACACCTGAACGCCTCACTGACACCAAACGATGATGTACTAGTGAGTAGTTGAAACTGAGTGAGTGAGTGAGTGAGTGAGTGAATGAGTGAGTGACAGAAGACGTTGTGTGGACTCACCAAGGAGAAGAGAGACAGGTGGAGTCTTCATGTTGACTAGGTGACGACTGTCTGTCGGTCGCTCTCTGCACAAACATTAACATCACATGTGACCCACCCCTCCCCCCACCCCTCCCCCCTCATCTATAAGTGGCAGCACCTAACCACAACTTCCTGTTCCCTCCAGCCAGCGCGCAGCCTTATAGACTGTATGTGAATGTGTTTGTACACAGCTGATGTATGTGATGATGGAGCTTTTACTTTGGAGGAAATCACACACCACAAGTCACATTTAAACTGTCCAAGTTCAGGTCCACACATGAACATGATGACATCATCATAACATCATCATTACATCATGTGACAGCTGAGCGTCCAGCACACAGACCTCAGATCAGCTTTTATAAGGAATTTATTTATTCAGTATTTCAAGAATTTCATTTATAACTAATTTATATCATTATACAACGAGCCAGTCATCCTCTGTGTGTGTGTGTGTGTGTCTGTCTGTTTGTCTCTGTGTGTGTGTGTCTCTCTCTGTCTGTCTGTGTGTGTGTGTGTGTGTGTGTGATAAATACTCAGATATGCCACAGGTTTCATAGTGTTTCTGTCAGTGCTCAGAAAGAAAAGACGACCTCAGGTAACCCTACTGTGTGTGTTTATGTGTCTGTGTGTGTGATGATGTCACATCATCAATAATCTTGATTATTTTTTAGTATAACAATTATTATAATTATTCACATGACCCTGATTTTCAGTCTAAAAACCCACTGGAACATCAGAAATCAGTTGCCATGGTGACGTGGAGGATAGGAATCTCCCAAAGCACTGTGGGTAATCGACTCCTGTGTTAAGGACACAGGAGTGGGAGTGGTCATCAATGACCATGCCCCGCCCCCACCATGCCCAGGTGTTTTTGTGAGCCTGAAGCTTTAGCTCCACCCACAGCGTGCCCCACCCCCACCTTCCTCTGGTCCTGCTCAGCAGCAGAGAATCATGGGTACTGTAGTCCAGAATCCTGGCAGCATAGACCCACAGCCAGGGGTTGTGGGGAGTGATCTTAAGCTCGGACTTGTGGGTAATGTAGTCCTTTGCTGTAGATTTTTGTAGGTGGTGTAATCTGTCACCACAGCATGGGACTGTGGGTAATGTAGTCCATAGCCTTTTATTTAAAAATGGAAGTGTTTCAGTTCTACCTCCTTGTTTTTGCTAAGCAACCAGAGACATTGACTGCTAAAATCTGTCCAAACTATCCACTGCAACAGAAGTGGATTGTGGGTGTTGTAGTCGAGATGAGGGGGGGGGGGGGTTTAAGGTGTTGTATTCCAGGCAAAAACAGGATTGTGGGAATTGTAGTAATCCAGACACAGGGGGACTCTGTGTGTTGTAGTCCAAGCAGAGTTGTAGTCCAAATATATAATATTGTAGTCCACGTAGAGGTTTGGTTTGGATGTAAAACAGTTAGAAAGGATTGTAGGTTTTGTAGTCCAAACCTAGGAGGATTGTGGGTGTTGCAGTCCAAACAAAAGGGGATACTGGGTATTGTAGTCCAAACAGAAGAGGATTGTGGGTGTTGTAGTCCAGTGGTTGTTTGACACTTTAAGCCCTGAATAGACTGTGTGTTTGAGCCCCATCATTTTATTTACAGTCACACAAGCCTTTATGTACACTACACAAAAACGCACACACACACTTACTCACTCACTCACTCACTCACTCACACACACACACACACTCACCATTTTCACATCACATGAATAAATAAATAAATAGATAAATCAATAAATAAATAGGATAATATAAATACTTCAATACCAACTGAACTCTACAGTCTGATTCATTATTTACTGATAATACAGGATTATTGAACCAATACAGAATCAATCATCTGTCTCTCTGACAGACACACACAGACAGCTTCACCCTTTTCTTAAAAAAAACATCTCTTGGTTGCCATGGCTACAGCAGCCATCCAATCACTGAGCTCGCTCATCATCCTCCAGTAGAAGAGACTGTCAGCTCTCCATCAGGTCACGCCGCCGAGAGGGGTAGGGGAGGTGCTGTGGGGAGGAGGTGTTGGTGGCGGTTTCCATGGATACGGCGCTCGTGGCAGCCAGTGGGCCAATCAGAGTCTGTCTCGGGCAGGAACCCAGATGTAGGGGCCACTCTGCTCCTCAATTACGGCTTTGACCAGGTGGTAGACCTCCTCAAAACTGTCGCCGTGCACGATGGCTACACACACAAACACACACACACAACACACACACACACACACACACACACACACACACACACACACACACAGGTGTCAGGTGGAACATTACACCTGAGGAATGTGAAACACCTGTCGAGTGTTTTTACCTGTGAAACACTCAAGGAAGTCCTGTTCCAGTTTAATCGCTCGGTCCAGAGCTTTCCTCGCCTGGTCCTCTGACAGACGCTTGTTCAGGTCCCTGCACACACACACACACACACACACACACACACACACACACACACACACACACACACAGTTAGTCTCATTGAAACACAGAGTTGGCGTGTTGTGTTGTGACCTCAGGACTTACAGGATGTTTTCCAGCGACCGCGGTCGGATGAAGATGGCGACGGGGTGGAGCTGAGCCGCCTGGAGCCGCCTCACGGCGTTGGCCGACACATCCAGGATGCAGTGTTTCCCCTGGTAACACACATGCACATGGTCATAATTCACCACATAGTGAAACATCACCATGGTAACCACAACCTCCAGAAACATCACAGGGACAGTCATGAGGTTTTAACAATATCGCCATGACAACCACAGCACCCTAAAAATCACTTCCACGTAGATAATGGTAATTCAACATGTCACAATAGAAACCATGACAACACGTAAACGTAAACATCTCCATGGTAACCATAATCCTGGGATAGTGCAACCATAACAACTACAACTTTCTAAAGACATCATCATGGTAACCACCTCCCTCCATAAACATTACTCTTCTAGAAATTTCACTTAATGATCGCCATAGTAACCATGTAAACCCTGCAGAGAACATCGCCATGGTAACAGCTGCCTCACCTGCTCGGCCACCTGTCTCACACTCTGCACTGACGTCCCATACAGGTGGTTGTTGTACTGCCCGGCCTCAATGAAGCGATGTGATTGGATGTCCCGCTCCATCTGTTCCCGTGACGACACAAAGTGGTAGTCCCGCCCATCAACCTCATAATCCCTCCGAGGGCGAGTCGTGTCTGCAGAGAGAGAGAGGGTTGTCAGTGACTTCCTGTTTGGTCACATGTTGCAGTGCGTCCTGGTCTGAGGCTTACGGGGGACGCAGGACCCAAACTTGTCCGGGAACTCAGACAGAAGGTCATCGTTGACCCGGTCTTTGGTCGGACCCAGGATGATGACAGGACGAGCATAGTCCACTGAGAGAGAGAGAGAGAGAGAAAGAGAGCTTTATCTATACCTGTGTGTGAGGTGAGTAAAACTAATGAACTAATGAAAAGGTCAAGGGTCAAAAGTAACTGACCTTCGATCTGAGTGATGAGCTCGTAGCTGTGAACAAAACCTTCTCGACCTGCACGAATGAAAACAACAGTTACACACAGGAAGTGGTTTTCCCTCCGTCAGAGTGCTGAGAGCTGAAGCCTCACCTTTACTCTTCATACGAGACCACTCCTTCCTCTCCACCCTGAAACACACACACACACACGTTTAGACACCAGGACTGTGTGAGTGCACCAGATGCTAACAAACCTCACCTGTGAACTCACCTGTGCTTCGAGGGGATGTACCCCAGCTCCTCCAGCTCCCCCTGCTGGTTCACTCGTCTGGCCTGCCACCACTCGTCGTCAGCGCTGTCCGTCACGTGGAGCACCTCCCCAAAGTTAAAGTCCAGAGCCTGTGATAGGACGCCACAGTCCCACTGCTTATCATAGTCAAAGAGCGCCCTGCAACAGGTGAGGATAACACCTGATCATCACCTGAGCACAGACTGTGTGTGTGTGTGTGTGTGTGTGTGTGTGTGTGTGTGTGTGTGTGTGTGTGTGTGTGTGTGTGTGGGCTGGTCTCATGTCTTTACCCTGTTTATATAAACTTTTTTTCATTAATGTGGACCTGATGCAGTTCACCTGCCCAGGTGAGGTTTACCTGACGTAGAAGCTGCGGTTGGCTCTCAGGCTGCCGGACGAGCTGTTCATCATTTGCTCCCGCAGGTCGTGGATCTTCGCTTCAAAGCGACTGTACTCTGCCACAAGATCACCATGGTAACAGTTACATAATGGAAAGATCACCATGGCAACCAAACTACAGCAACACATGACATCAGTGTGTGTGTGTGTGTGTGTGTGTGTGCGCGCACGCTCACCCTCAGGTCTGTACTGTGCTACTATGGTAACGGTCTGTCCAGCGTTCTTCAGAGCTGCTGCCGCCTGTTCATGTGTCGCATACCTGAGATCCACACCGTTTACCTAGACACACACACACACACACACACACACACACACACACACACACACACACACACACACACACAAGACTATTTCAGACAGAGGTCTGGGCAGAGACAGGTGAGTCAGCTGACTGCTCAGGAGCACGAGGTCGGCTGATGATGTCACAGGCCTACACTGTCTGAACCTGTTGTTTCTCTGTCGTGTTCCAGGTGAGCCGGGACCACAGACCAGGTTCTCTCACCACGAAGAGTTCTCCTGAGCTTAAAAGTTCCAAAGTTTTCTCCTCTTCTCTCTGCTGAGAACAGCAGTTACTGATGAGAAGTGAAAACTCCTGAGCTCAGAGAGCGACTCGTTGCAGACCCTCTGTGCCGGTGAAAACACATGATCAACATCCTGCAGTAATAATAAAAAAACAGAGAAATATCAAATATAAATGAAATAATAACAGATTAGATGCTGTTTACTAAAGTAGTTCATTCTCCAATTTACTATAAAAACTTATAATAAACAGCTCACCTGTCCTAAACCAGCTAACTAAAGCTAACAGCCTATTAGCCACAGTCTGTTGTAGCTGTACCTGTTGTAATGTAGCTGTGGTCCCACCTGTGGGTTGAGGTGTGTGAAACCTTGTCCTGTGATGTCACAGACATTCATTGTTTGGAGCATAGATCTGCTTTTCTCTGTTGCTAGGTAACGCAGCGTTGCCAAACACTTCATCTCCACTGATCAGGTTGTTTCAGTTGGAGATGTTATTACATCTTCACTGACTCCACAACGATCATTATTCCCTCTGACTGAGTGGAATCTGTTCAGTGATTCAGATTGTTTAAGGTTTAAAACACTGACGTGGAGTGACGGCAGCTCTTTCAGAGGAGTCCTCTCCACTGCTGCTAACTTCTCTCAGACTGAGGAGCTGCTGGTCGAGTGTCTCTGTGAGTCAGGACTCACCTGCCCGTTATTGTTGTTTCTCCCAAATCAGCAAGTTAAGAGAAGCTTTTAGTCTTAAGATTTTGTTTTGTTTGTTTTGTGAATACGGGATCTGGTCTCTGACGATCAGGTCTCTGACGATCAGGTCTCTGATGACCTGGTCTCTGAGGACCTGGTCTCTGAGGACCTGGTCTCTGATGACCTAGTCTCTGAGGACCTGGTCTCTGAGGACCTGGTCTCTGAGGATCTGGTCTCTGACGATCAGGTCTCTGATGACCTGGTCTCTGATGATCAGGTCTCTGAGGACCTGGTCTCTGAGGATCTGGTCTCTGAGGACCTGGTCTCGGATGACCTAGTCTCTGAGGACCTGGTCTCTGATGATCAGGTCTCTGAGGACCTGGTCTCTGAGGACCTGGTCTCTGAGGATCTGGTCCGGGTACTCACACTGAGGACCTGGTCTCTGAGGACCTGGTCTCTGATGACCTAGTCTCTGAGGACCTGGTCTCTGAGGACCTGGTCTCTGATGACCTAGTCTCTGAGGACCTGGTCTCTGAGGATCTGGTCTCTGACGATCAGGTCTCTGATGACCTGGTCTCTGATGATCAGGTCTCTGAGGACCTGGTCTCTGAGGATCTGGTCTCTGAGGACCTGGTCTCGGATGACCTAGTCTCTGAGGACCTGGTCTCTGACGATCAGGTCTCTGACGAGCAGGTCTCTGATGACCTGGTCTCTGATGATCAGGTCTCTGAGGACCTGGTCTCGGATGACCTAGTCTCTGAGGACCTGGTCTGTGAGGATTTGGTCCGGGTACTCACACTGAGGACCTGGTCTCTGAGGATCTGGTCTCTGAGGATCTGGTCTCTGATAACCTGGTCTCTGACGATCAGGTCTCTGAGGACCTGGTCTCTGACGATCAGGTCTCTGAGGACCTGGTCTCTGAGGACCTGGTCTCTGAGGATCTAGTCTCTGATGACCTAGTCTCTGAGGACCTGGTCTCTGAGGATCTGGTCTCTGAGGATCTGGTCTCTGATGACCTAGTCTCTGAGGACCTGGTCTCTGAGGATCTGGTCCGGGTACTCACACTGAGGACCTGGTCTTTGAGGATCTGGTCTCTGAGGATCTGGTCTCTGATGACCTGGTCTCTGACGATCAGGTCTCTGAGGACCTGGTCTCTGAGGATCAGGTCTCTGAGGATCTGGTCTCTGATGACCTAGTCTCTGAGGACCTGGTCTCTGAGGACCTGGTCTCTGAGGATCAGGTCTCTGAGGATCTGGTCTCTGATGACCTAGTCTCTGAGGACCTGGTCTCTGAGGATCTGGTCCGGGTACTCACACTGAGGACCTGGTCTCTGATGACCTGGTCTCTGATGACCTAGTCTCTGAGGACCTGGTCTCTGAGGACCTGGTCTCTGATGACCTGGTCTCTGACGATCTGGTCTCTGAGGACCTGGTGTCTGAGGACCTGGTCTCTGAGGATCTGGTCTCTGAGGATCTGGTCTCTGATGACCTAGTCTCTGAGGACCTGGTCTCTGAGGATCTGGTCCGGGTACTCACACTGAGGACCTGGTCTTTGAGGATCTGGTCTCTGAGGATCTGGTCTCTGATGACCTGGTCTCTGACGATCAGGTCTCTGAGGACCTGGTCTCTGAGGATCAGGTCTCTGAGGATCTGGTCTCTGATGACCTAGTCTCTGAGGACCTGGTCTCTGAGGATCTGGTCCGGGTACTCACACTGAGGACCTGGTCTCTGATGACCTGGTCTCTGATGACCTAGTCTCTGAGGACCTGGTCTCTGAGGACCTGGTCTCTGATGACCTGGTCTCTGACGATCTGGTCTCTGAGGACCTGGTGTCTGATAATCAGGTCTCTGAGGATCTGGTCTTTGAGGATCTGGTCTGGGTACTCACACTGAGGATCTGGTCCCCCTTGCGGAGCTCCCCGCTCAGGTCTGCTGGTCCTCCTGCGAGGATGAAGGAGATGAAGATTCCCTCTCCGTCCTCTCCGCCCACGATGTTGAAGCCCAGACCGGTGGAACCGCGCTGCACACAGACCCTGCGAGGTTCCCGGGAGTAGTCGTCCTCTCCCATCATGCCGTGGGGGATAGGCGAGTATCGCCGTGGTGATGGAGGAGGGAGGGCTTGTGGGTAATCACACATGTAGTCCGGCTCCATGTAGGCTGCAGGAACGACAGAGACTGTGAGACTGTTGACCGGTTCTACAGATTCCACCGTCCCCTGAGAACTTTACCTGACCTGAGGGAACGTCAGAGGCTGGAGGAAATGTTTTAACAATACTGTAAAGAAGTTAGAGAACCTTTAAATAAGGTTCTTCTAAGGCATAATTGTTTTCATAGAACCTTTCTAATTGGTTCTTTTAAGCAAACAATCACAAACACCAATGATACTCAGGGGTAATCAGATCAATAATCAATAATCAGAGAGGTTCTGGTTCTGAGGTACATTGTTGTTTCTAACAGGGTTCTTTAAACAATTCTACATGTTCTGACATAAGCAGGTTTTTGAGAACCCTCCTTCAGAACATGATCAGGAGCTGCGTTTGCCAGGAACAGGGTTCACCAGGACTAAGACCTGTTCAGATGTTACAGGTGTTCCAACAACAGGTCACATGTCACAGGTACGTACAGCTGGTCAGGTCGGGGGGGCTGTATCGATCGGCAGGGTGGATGTACTGCGAGGTGGGTGTGGCCACCTTCAGGTACACCACCTCCCCTGTGTTCTTCAGGGCAGACACAGCGTCTTCATGCAGGATGTCCTCCAGAGACACGTGGTTCACCTGTGGGGGTCAGAGCTCAGGTCAGACCAGAACCTAGAACCCTGTGGACCAGAACTGTACAATGTGGGTTCACCTACAGCCAGTATTTTGTCCCCTATCTGTAGCCGTCCGTCACGGTGAGCAGCCCCGCCCTCGATGATCTTGGTGACGTAGATGCTGTTGTCTCCGGGGACGTGTTGGTTCCCCACACCGCCCGCTATACTGAAGCCCAGACCTGGACCAGACAGGGACAAGTTCTAACTAGAACACACTCTCAAACAGGTCGCCATAGAAACAAAAGCCCAGTGTTGTGTAAAAGTTCAAATGGGTCTCTGGGCAGAGAAACATATAGAACCGTCAAACATTTATTTTAAGTCAAGGCTCAATAAGTGGAGAACACTGGAGATCCAGGGTTTTTCAGGATGTCATTAAGGTTCTAAGGTGTCTAGCATCACTGAAGAATCTATCTGGAGAACCTTTTAAAACTCTTTAATGCACCATGAAAGCTCTGCAGCATGTTTGGTCTTTGAAGAACAGGGCTCTTCATACAGGTTAAATAGTTCTCTAATAGGTTAATGTAAAGACTGTTAGGACTGAAGAACCTGAAGAACCTCAAGAACAGGATTATTTAAGGCTCTTGGGTCTGATCAGCTGATCCTTACTAACTGGGTTCCTCAAAGTAGAACAAAGGTTCTGAAATATATAAAAGTCCAAGTTTTAATGTCAGTACAGTGAGTGGAGAACCGTTCTAACAGAATCATGTTCTCAAACATTAAAGGGTGACAAAGTGAAGATGCTCTTATAATTCATATCAAATAAAACTGAAAATACAGAAGAAACAAAAACGCCCACCAGACAGCGGCAGAGCAGGAGCTCACTGTTGTATAACTACTGTACTCCTCCTCTCCTCTCGTTTCCGGTGAATGTGAGCGTGAGTGGCGGTGGTGGACGTGCTAGTGGCGGGAGTTTGAATTGGTTTAGTGTCTGTTTCGAGCTGCATGATCAGGTGAGCTGCTTTAATAGCATTTTCTGTGGAGTTGTTGGTGTGATTCTCGGAGCTGTTGGCGGGTATTTCAGGAGGAGTGGCGTCCTCTGAGACGCGGATAGTCCCTCCGGGTGGTTCTGTTACTGTTGAGGAGGTTCTGCTGGCTGCAGGTGAGCAGGTAGCACATGACAATCTGGTTTATGCATCTGGAATGAACAAAGCTGTGGTTGTTCCTTAAGAGTGAGCCACTGGTTTAGCAGCTGATAGAGAGCGGCGTGTTCATTAGGGATCTGTTTGTGCAGGTTTCCCGCTGTCGGTTCCCTCCACGCGGATCACCGTCTCAGGTGTTCGGGTCCATGTCCGGGTGCCGGGCGGTGGCTGGTGCGTCTGCAACTGGCGCGGCGGCGGCTGCGGCCGGTTCCGGGTCCGTGTCCTGCTGCCCGGCGGGCGCCTCCGCGGGTGCCGGGGCGGTGGCTTGGTCCGGATCTGTGGCCGGCGGGATTGTGGCAATCTGTAACAGTGGTTCATTTTGTACCAACAATGTTGAAGAGGCTGTAGAGCAGGAGGAATATGTGATTTCAAGAAACCTGCATAGCTCCATGTCGGTAGAAGTCAATGGACAAACACAGTTGGTTAGAAATAATGAAGGAGCAGTTTCTTCAAGCCCTCCTTGCAAAAGGGTGGCTATAAATGAAGGACAGGGGTTGTGCAGCAGCCAGGCTTCATGTGATGGAGAGGAGATGGAAGATGATTATGAGTACAGGAGTACAGATCTTTATTCACTGAAGAGAATTCATCTCTTTTTAGATGAAACTTACAAAAGATCAGTAAACATGAGTGATTATTTCAGTGACACCGAAAAATTCACTAGATCTGTCAATGTACTGAAAAGACAAGTTGGTTTTGACCTCCTAGATGGAAAGAAACGCTTCCGTCGCAAGAAGCACATTAACACTCTGAGAAAAGGTAAAACTGCAAAAAACACAAAGAAGTAAAACATGATCATGCATCACAAGGTGTTTTTCTCTCTCCACTGCTCTCTGCTGGTTTCTGCTTGTCTGTTTCTCTTCTCTGATCTCTCCATGAAGAGACTTAAGATAGGATCTTTAAACATAAATGGTGGGAGGGAAAGGCGGAAAAGGGCACTAATCTCTGAGGTCTCAAACCAAAAAGGGATAGATGTGTTGTTTTTACAAGAAACACACACAGATACATCTGATGAGACAGATTGGGGTTTATGGTGGGATGGTTCTTATAACCTTAGCCATGGAACAAACTTCAGTGCAGGGGTAGCAGTTCTTTTTAAAAAATCTGCAAATGCAACCATTTTATCCTGTACTGAAGTGGTAAATGGTCGTTTGTTAATCGTTCGGGCACAAAGGAAAATGATGACTTGTCTGAAGTTGCCAGGAGGTAGAATTACCACCAATCCAGCTGAGATGAGGAATCATGCAACAGCCTTTTACACAGACCTTTTTGCAGCCGAAGCTTGTGACATGGAGCGCCATGGGGAGCTCTTGGAGGGTCTTCCTCCTCTAAGCCTGGAAGAAAAAGCTGCCCTCGATAGTGAACTGACACTTGACGAGTTAACTATGGCTGTAAAACAGATGGCATCAGGGCGAGCACCAGGAATTGATGGATTGTCCACAGACTTTTTTAAAAGTTTCTGGAATACACTGGGACATGACTTACATGGTGTGTTGATGGAGTGTTTCAGAACAGGATCTCTCCCAGTGTCCTGTCAAAGAGCAATTCTCCCTGTTGCCAAAAAAAGGTGATTTGGCACTATTAAAAACTGGAGGCCAGTTGCCTTACTGTGTACGGACTACAAAATACTCTCCAGAGCTTTATCAAACAGACTCAAGGAAGTTCTCGGGAATATCATACATATAGACCAGAACTATTGTATTTCAGACAGGACAATTACGGACAACATTTTCCTCATTAGAGATGTAATTGATGTGTATGAATGTTATAATGTAAACACTGGGATTATTTCTTTGGATCAAGAGAAAACGTTTGGTAGGGTGGATCATTCTTATTTGTTTTGTACACTCAGGGTTTTGGTTTTGGTTTTGGTGATGGGTTTGTGTCTTGGCTTGGTCTGCTATATCACAATGCACAGTGTTTGGTGAAGATAGGGGAAAGGACTGAATCGGCCACTCCAAGAGCTGGTTGGAAATGGCCTGACTGCTCATGAGGAGAGCCGGTGGCTTGGGCTTTGAAAAACAACTCTTCTTCATGCAGTCAGAGGATCTGGACCACACAGAATTAACTTCCTTCTACAGCTCTGTACTGCAGGCCTGGCAGATTTTAAAGACTGAACTTGAAACCAATGAGACTCCAGGTATATGGGTGTTTGAGGAACCTTTGGTTTCAAACATGTTCTTAAAAGCTCCAACCCTTCAGTCTGCCAGCTTGTGGGTCAGACTCAGAGAGGGAGGATGCACCAAACTGGGCCATCTAATGACGCTGACCACTTCATCTGAAGACGTCCTGAGGGGGAGAGGAACAATCACCTCCATCAGACTGATTAACAGGGTGGTGGAAGAAGTCTGTGCTGCTTTGCTACAACATCTGAGAGCATTTGCGAGGGACCAAACTCTGTGTGAACAGTGGAGTGAGGGCAGCGAGTACAGCTTCCCATCTCTGTCTGTTTCCCCAGCTGTGGGGGAGTGGCAGGAAGGAGCGGGTAAGCTGCTGTCTCTCACAACACCACATCTGGGCAAGTTTCAGGGTGTAGGCAGGAAGGAACTCTATCAAACCTGTGTCAAAGTCCTTAATCTTCGGTCACTGTCAGAGGTCGGGGAGTCGAGGTTATTTTTGGCCCAAAGTATTCGGCAAAAAGAAAATCTGTTTGGACATTGCTGAACTTTTTGTCTGGCTCTGCCAAGTTGGCTATTTGGCTGACGCGCAGAAACAGGGCCCAGGATTGGACACGGTGCTGGTTCTGAAGGGTCTATTGAAAGCTCGACTGAGGGTGGAATATGCCTTCTATAAAGTAACGGACAATATGGAAGATTTCAACCGTGTGTGGGCTCTAGCGGGGTTTTGTGTTCTGTGGGAGGGGATGGAGAGCTGATTGTTAATTTGTGATCTGTGGTTGTTGTTTTCTTGGTTTTTTGTTGTTCCCGTCTTTTTGCTCTGATAGGACAGTGATGTAGGTTGTCTCCTAGAAGTGGTTTAATAAAGGGCCTTTGAAAACCAAACCTCCTCTCTCCTCTCCTTGTCTCCTCGTGTCCTTTCCTACCTTTGGGTCCCTTCATCAGTTTGATTTGTGTGATGCGTTCGCTCGGTGGGCGTCGCCGCAGGACATATAGCCTGACGACAGGCCCCGCCTCCTTCAGTGCCTCCACGGCGATGGAGTGAGTGACCTCACGGACATCCACGTCGTTAACGAATACGATGCTGTCGTTCACCCTGGTGACAGAGAGAGAGAGAGAGAAGCATCAATAAATCAATAAATGTGCATGTGTGTGTGTGTAAGTGTGTGTGTGTATATGTGTAGGGGAGTGTGTATGAGTGTGTGTGTGTGCATGCATGTGTGTGTGTGCGTGCGTATGTGTGAGCGTGTGTGTGTGAGCGTGTGTGTGTGCGTGTGTGTGTGCATGTGTGAGCTTGTGTGCGCGTGTGACTGTGCGTGCGTGTGTGTGTGTACGTTTGTGTGTGTGTGACATTGTGTGCGCGTGTGAGTGTGCGTGCGTGTGTGTGTACCTGAGGCGTCCGTCCTGGGATGCGGCTCCTCCTGGGATGATCTTGGTGATAAAGATGGACGGGTCGTCTCCGATGTGAGGATTATCAGTTCCTCCTGCGATGCTGAAGCCCAGACCAGAGTTACCCTGAACAGAGAACATGTTCTGTGAGTAGAGAACCCTCCCACTGTTTCAGGGACCACCAGGGTTCAAATATCAAGCCTTGTGAAAAGGGTTCTTCAGAAAAGATTCTAGTGTGTCGTGGTACGTCTCTAATAATGTTTCATATGGGATTGTAGAACCTTTCTAACAAAGTTCTGATGTTAACAGAATCATGCTAAATCACTTCTAACAGGGTTCATCGAAGCAGCATAAAGGTACTGAAATATGTGAACGTTTTTGGAGAACCCTTTAAATGGATTCCTTAAGGCAACATCCAGTTTAAGGGTCTGTAAGATGTTAAACCTGGATTACATGAAGCACCTTAAAGGTTCCACAGCCTGTTTGCAAAATCAAAGATCAAACCTCATGAAAAGGGTTCTTCAAAAAGGTTCCAGTGTGTAGTCAGTGAAGAACCTTTACAAAGAACATTTGCTTTTATACAGGTTCTTAAGTCTGTAGAAGAACTTCTCTGACAGAGTTTTCCAGTTCTGATGTTCCAATATCCAATATCAAAAATCAAGCCTTGTGAAAAGGGTTTTTCAGATGAGGTTCTAGTGTGTAGAGTCAGTGAAGAACCGCTGTAGTAATGAATTGAAGAACCTTGTTGACAGAGTTCTCCAGTTATGATGTTAATAGAACCACATATCAAGGTTATAGGACAGAACCCTCGTCCAAATAAAGACATTATGTTCTTGTTACATAACATTTTCTCTTATTGATCTACTGTTCTTGAATTACAGCACGCTTCACCCTCAAATGTGGAACTCAACAGCCCTCGTCATGAGAGGTCAAAGGTCGTGAACCGTCACGGTGATGACGCTGCTGGTTCTGAGGTCTGATTCACTGACTCACGGTTCTCCACTGACATTTGTTTTCAGATCTGAAGCTTCAGTTTCGTTTCATCTGTACAATGTTTCCTGAAATAAAAAGCGGCAAGTTAAAAATAACCCGCTGATGTCAGCAGGGCGGAGCTTATTTAAGAGGCTGGAGGCAGCTTTAAACACAGAGCGACAGTTTCTAAAAACAGAGCAGAGAGGAGCTATTTCTGGACCCCAGTGTGTGTGTGTGTGTGTGTGTGTGTGTGTGTATTACAGTGTGTGTGTATTACAGTGTGTGTGTTTGTGTTACAATGTGTGTGTATTACAGTGTGTGTGTGTGTGTGTGTGTGTGTGTGTGTGTTACAGTGTGTGTGTATTACAGTGTGTGTGTTTGTGTTACAATGTGTGTGTATTACAGTGTGTGTGTGTGTGTGTGTGTGTGTGTGCGTGTGTGCGCTCGCAACATGATGGTTACCACAGTGACACAGTGCGGTAGCCCTGAGAACTCAACACACAAACCTCTCCAATCAATTATGTTTATCCACTGATTACTATCAGCTCACCTGTTCCCTGATCAGCTGATTGTGTGTGTGTGTGTGTGTGTGTGTGTGTGTGTAACAGTGTGTGTGTGTGTAACGGTGTGTGTGTGTTACAGTGTGTGCGCGCGTGTGTGTGTGTGTTATAGTGTGTGTGTGTTTTTGTGTGTGTTATAGTGTGTGTGTGCGTGTGTGTGTGTTATAGTGTGTGTGTGTGTGTGTGTTTGTGTGTGTGTTCTCACCCTCTCCAGTGTGATCTCTTCATACTCCAGCTCTCCTTCTGATCCGTTCATCTGTAAAGACACACAAAGGGTTAAATCACATCCAACATCCCTCTCTCTGCTGACTGCTCGTCGCCACGGCAACTCCATGGTAACAGCTGTTGAGCCCACAGGGGGCCAGTTACCTTGACAACTGTAACTGTAGCTATAGCGACCCCCTCTCTCTCCTATCATCTCATCCACACATTTACAGAGCTCTGAAGCGTGGTCATTACATCACTTCCTGCTGAGACAACGAGTCGCGTTGTTGAAACTGATCGACCATAAATAACAGGAAACATTTGTTCAGATGTGATCACTACAGAAACACTGAAAAATTAAAGACACAGGCGCTGAAACCGTCACTACAGGAAGTGCTTTTACTGTGATACTAACTACAGGAAGTATTTTACTGTGAAACTGTCACAACAGGAATTAATTTGATGTTAATAACACACATGATGACATGGTGATGTCAGTTCATCAGAAGCTTCATTCATAAGATGTGATGTGGTTTAATCTGGAGGAGTCTCTCTCTGTCTCTCTGCCTGTCTGTCTCTCTGCCTGTCTGTCTGTCTGTCTCTCTGCCTGTTTCTCTGTCTGTTTCTCTGTCTGTCTCTCTGCCTGTCTGTCTCACCGTGGACAGCAGCTGTCATCACTACAACAGTTCACTTCAGTGTGTTTGTCTCTGGAGAATCTGGAGGAGAGAGCAAGCTTCAATAGAGTTATATAACAGAGAGAGAGAGGGCGAGAGAGGTAGACTGACAGCAGGAGAGAAAGAGAGCGAGCGAGAGTGTTACAGTTCGTTCTGAATTAATTAAACCTATTCCTCATTTCCCCTGACAGCTCTCTCTCTCTCTCTCTCTCTGAGCCACTCTGAGCAAATGTCTCTCGACCAGACAGAGAGTGAGATGATAAAGTGTTGTGCTGTTAGAAAGGTCAGAAACATCACGGCATGAAAACCACCACCCAGACCACCATCCAGACCACCACCCAGACCACCATCGCATCCAGACCACCATC
>NC_079386.1:19767675-19772675 GCF_021018895.1 Seriola aureovittata | reverse complement strand
GTGAGGAGTGATGGAGTGAAGGAGTGAAGGAGTGAGGAGTGATGGAGTGAGGGGTGAAGGAGTGAGGGGTGAAGGAGTGATGAGTGAAGGAGTGAGGAGTGAAGGAGTGATGGAGTGATGGAGTGAGGGGTGAAGGAGTGATGGAGTGATGGAGTGAAGGAGTGATGGAGTGAGGGGTGAAGGAGTGATGGAGTGATGGAGTGAAGGAGTGATGGAGTGAAGGAGTGATGGAGTGAGGGGTGAAGGAGTGATGGAGTGATGGAGTGATGGAGTGATGGATGAGGATGGATGACATGAAGAGTAAGGGAGGGAAGGAGGGAAAACAGAAAAAGGAAGGAAGACAAGTAGAAAGACAAAGTACAGAAAGAGATGCAGGGATAGTGATGCGGTTGCCATAGTAACACA
Organism: Seriola aureovittata; assembly: GCF_021018895.1. NCBI lineage: Eukaryota > Metazoa > Chordata > Actinopteri > Carangiformes > Carangidae > Seriola > Seriola aureovittata. The sequence continues at coordinate 19,772,270 of NC_079386.1, read as the reverse complement.
AAGGCCCCCAAGCGCCTCTGTTGCTCAGTAACTGACATCACTGCACAGAGGAGGAGCCAGACTCGATTCAAAAATAGAGACACATTTAAAGAGACAGGAGCAAGGAGTTATATTTGACCTCTGACCTTTGTTCCACAGAGGTTAACTGGAGGGCACGACCTCTGACCTATCATCACACCTGTTTACACCCGTGTGACTGACTGACATGTAGCCACACCAGGAAATAAGCAGAGCTAAACACCAGGAAGTAACCATAAGCAACCAGAGCTAAACACCAGGAAGTAACCACACCCAACCAGAGCTAAGTACAAGGAAATTACCAGACCCAACCAGAGCTAAACACCAGGAAGTAACCATATACAGCCAGAGTGAAACACCAGGAAGTAACCATATCCAACCAGAGCTAAACACCAGGAAGTAACCATATCCAGCCAGAGTGAAACACCAGGAAGTAACCAGACCCAACCAGAGCTAAGTACAAGGAAATTACCATACCCAACCAGAGCGAAACACCAGGAAGTAACCATATCCAACCAGAGCCTTTTTTTTTTTTAAATAAATTATTCAAACATAGAACATTACATGAACAATGACATACTCAAACATGATCATAAATTATTTTACATTTTAAAGTAAATTCACACCTCGTTTGATATTCCAAACTGAAAAAATATTGCGGTGGTTTATATCACATTTCAAAAACAAAGATACAACAGATATAAGATGAAAGAGAGAATGATAAGAGAATAAAATAAATAATAAAACAATTAAAAGTAAGATCATATAAACAAGTAAATCCATACTAATTAAATACAAGGGGTTTAAGGTTAAATATGCTATAAATGTGGACAGTTTATTTGCATGGGGATTATTTATTTGTTTCAGACATTTTTGTAACAAGGAGAGTTCATTCTTAAGAGCAAGCCATGGGGGGGGGGGGGGGGGGGGGTATGTGGCATACCGACCCTTGTGTATATAATAATTTGTAATAATAATGACATTATTCACTAAAAACTCAGTTTTGAGGATTACTCCTATTTGAATATTTTGAAAGGACCAGAAGTTAATGTTTCTGGAGCTGGACGATATTAAGTTGTGGAGAGTTTTCCACAAATTTTGGTCAGTCTCACATTCGTAAAACAGGTGCTCTGTCGTTTCCAGATTCGTTTTACAAATATAACCGTTTTCTACAACAAATTTCAATCTTCTTTTTCATTTGAGGGATAAATGTTTATAGTTTTAAAATGAACTTCTTTACACTTTGGGGGAATTGGGAATTTTAAGTATTTTGTTTGAATAGTTGATATTTCAGATGAGTGAGTGAGCTTTTTGTTTTACCTGGATATAAGGTGTTTACTAAGTACTGCCTTAAAAACTTATTGTTACATTTTTCGTTTACTAGGTCCAGATCATCTGTCTTCACTTTGTGTAAATTTGGAGTTGTTATGTTCCAAATATTATTCTTTATCGACTGGATAAAGACTTTTGGGATATTTTGTGTGACTTTCCTATAGATCTCATTGGAGCAACTCGTGCTGTATTTAGCATTAAAATCATTCAGTTCAAGTATGTTTCCATTTCCATCCATTATATGTATAACAGACCAAATTTGTTTTGTCCTCCAGTCTTCCATAAACATAGACCTCCTCCGACTCAATATCACCCTATTGTTCCACAATGGGACGTTACGGGGCTGAAATTATGCTTGAACACCATTTTCCAATTTAACAGAACCTGTTGGTGAAATTTGGAAAGTTTTATGGGCAGTTTGGATATTTCAAAATCACATACTAATAGAAACTCAATACCGCCAGCGAGAACCATACCTCATCATCATTCCTTAAGAAGGATCGGAGCCATTTGGTCTTTAATATTCCATTCATAATTTCAAAGTCAATTGCTTTTACACCAGTATCCTCATAGTCCTTTATCAATTTCCATTTCTGTTGTAGTGATGTTTATTTTTCCATATGAAATTAAAATTTGTTCTATTAATTAGTGCCACGGGTGCTCAGCTCCGAGAAGTTCTTATTTTTTTGATCATTGTTGTACCCACAAATATTCATCAGAATAATAAGAATGTTGTCAATATTCAAAACACAGGCGACCCAATGTCCATCTTTACATCTATTGAAACAAATGGCAACTCCAGCCCAACGGTTTGTACCATGACTGAAGAGGATTTTATCTCCCCATTGTAGAGACCAAAACTTAACATCAGACTCATCAGAATGAGTTTCCTGGAGAAAGATGCAATTTGCTTGTTGCCCCTTGCAGAACAGAAAAACAGCTTTGTGCTTTACTGAGTCTTTAAGTCCCCTTGTATTAAAAGAAAAGAAAGAAATGTCAGTTTTTAACTGGAACACCGAACACATGAACAAAGTTCATGAAAAGATTTAGGGAGGTGGAGTAGAAAAGCCTTGAGGTAAAAGTCCCATTTTCCAAAATGTTCCACTGTGTATCCAGTTCACATTAAAATATCAGCCCATACCTGGAGTCTCCTCCATAATGCGTTTGCCTTCTATGAAACCAAATGGGCCCCTGAAGCCCGCAGCCTCGCCTTCCTTCCTAGCCTGGCCGAGTTTTGGCCACATTGGCTGTCTGGACCTCCAGTTCTCTCGGGTCAGGTCTTCAGCAAAGCGGATCCCTTCTTCTTTACACACAGGAGAAGCTCTCGTTGGCCTCCAGATGTCATCTCTCACAGTACGTCAACAGAATGATGATTTGTCGATGCTTGTTCTCCGTCGCTCGCCTCACTCTGGGGACAAGGTCGACCTCTTCGTCCATCTTCGTCTTCAGGTCCGGTGCAATTCTACCCAGAAGCTCCACCACATCTGCTCTGATGTTTTCATTCACTTTCTCCTTTTTTCCTTTGATGCGAAGGCACCATCATCTTTTGTATCTTTCTTGATTCAATAAACGACCTTTAATGTCATCATTATCTTTTTTTGAGTGATTCAATCTGTTTTTCCAGGTGTTTTATTTTCGTTTTACACTCTTTCAGCTCCTGTGAGTTAAGCTGCACTGATTTAGCGATAGCAGCCAGCATGGTGCTGTGTTGTTGCATCTGTTTGCTAACTTCCACCATGCGGTCGTCAACACGTTTTCCAAGAGTGTCGATAGCTTTCAGTATGGTGTCAGTGGATGTGTTGGAGTCGTTTTCCTGAGACGTACCTTTCGTTTTCTTCTTCTTCTTCTCTGGAGTATTTGCAGGGGTTGTTGACATTCTGTCCTGTTTGTTGCTGCTAGCGTTAGCTGTCTCCATCGGCGTTGAATAGTCGTGCTCACTGTTCATACGGGTTGTAAACGGGAGGTTTTTTGCTGCTGAAGGTTTCGTGCTGTTGTTTTCTTTCATGTTCGGGCTGAATTTTTCTTTTTAACTGTTCAGGAAAGTGGATTATATGATTTCAAAAACTATTACATTGGGACTTTATTTAGGAGCTCAGACGGATGTGACTGCTCAGTTCGCCATCTTGCCGGAACTCCCCAGTTCTGTCCAAACAGAGCTAAATACCAGGATTAACCAGACCCACCCAGAACTAAACACCAGGAAATAGACCCGACCAGAGCTAAACACCAGAAAATAACCATATCCAAACAGAGCTAAACACCAGGATTAACCAGACCCACCCAGAACTAAACACCAGGAAATAGACCCGACCAGAGCTAAACACCAGAAAATAACCAGACCCAACCAGAGCTAAACACCAGGAAATAGACCCGACCAGAGCTAAACACCAGAAAATAACCAGACCCGACCAGAGCTAAACACCAGGAAATAGACCCGACCAGAGCTAAACACCAGAAAATAACAGGTTGGTCGGGGTTAAATACAACTGGTATAAATATGTGTGTTACACTAGTGTCAGTCTGTTCACTCTGACTGTCAACCTGTCAAAACATTAACATGGTTAAACTTAACCAGTCTGGTCTGAACTGGTCTAAAGACTGGATTCAGTTATTAACAGATCGGTGTCCAACCAGAAGTGAGTGGAGTCTAAATACACAACCAGACTTCTGAGAGAGAGAGAGAGAGAGAAAGAGAGAGAAAGAGAGAGTATGTGTGTGTGTGTGTGTGTTGTGTGTGTGTGTGTGTGTGTCCGTTAGCAGTAGTGATGTAGCTAAAGATAGGAGAAGATATTTCTGATCTAACACATCCATCTCTGTGAGTGTGTGTAGAAAATAGAATATTATACCAGAAAATGTTGGAAGAGAGTGGAGATAAAAAGAATAAATACACAAGACCAAAGCAGATAAAACACCAGGAAAATAACCAGACCCAACTAGAACTAAACACCAGGAAATAACCAGACCCAACCAGATAGAACACCAGGAAATAACCAGACCAGAGACCAGAAAAGATAATAATTATTGTGTGAAAGATGAAATAATATGCTCCTTTTGGACTTTGGGGGAAATCTAATTTCCATCAGAACTTTTGAAAACCTAAAGAACAAATGACAAACGTGTGAATGTTTATAAATAATGTGAAGGAAACTTCAACTGTCCTGACAGTCATCCAACAGTCTGGAGGTCTTTACTACTAAACTACAGCAGCACGTCGACTGACACCTGTCACTCAGACTGATCCAGAG
>NC_079386.1:19750175-19762675 GCF_021018895.1 Seriola aureovittata | reverse complement strand
GACTCTACTGACTCTGTTGACTCTACTGAACGCTACTGGACTCTACTGAACTCTACTGAACTCTACTGGACTCTACTGAACTCTACTGACTCTACTGAACTCTACTGAACTCTACTGAACTCTACTGGACTCTACTGGACTCTACTGACTCTATTGAACTCTACTGGACTCTATTGAACTCTACTGAACTCTACTGGACTCTACTGGACTCTACTGACTCTGTTGACTCTACTGAACTCTACTGAACTCTACTGGACTCTACTGGACTCTACTGAACTCTACTGAACTCTACTGGACTCTACTGAACTCTACTGGACTCTACTGAACTCTACTGGAATCTACTGAACTCTACTGGACCCTACTGACTCTGTTGACTCTACTGAACTCTACTGGACTCTACTGAACTCTACTGGACTCTACTGGACTCTACTGACTCTGTTGACTCTACTGAACTCTACTGGACTCTACTGAACTCTACTGAACTCTACTGGACTCTACTGGACTCTACTGAACTCTACTGGACTCTACTGGACTCTACTGGACTCTATTGAACTCTACTGGACTCTACTGGACTCTACTGAACTCTATTGAACTCTACTGGACTCTACTGAACTCTACTGGAATCTACTGGACTCTACTGAACTCTACTGGACTCTACTGAACTCTACTGAACTCTACTGGACTCTATTGAACTCTACTGGACTCTACTGAACTCTACTGGACTCTACTGGACTCTACTGAACTCTACTGAACTCTATTGAACTCTACTGGACTCTCTGGACTCTACTGACTCTACTGGACTCTACTGAACTCTACTGGACTCTACTGGACTCTACTGGACTCTATTGAACTCTACTGGACTCTACTGGACTCTACTGAACTCTATTGAACTCTACTGGACTCTACTGAACTCTACTGGAATCTACTGGACTCTACTGAACTCTACTGGACTCTACTGAACTCTACTGAACTCTACTGGACTCTATTGAACTCTACTGGACTCTACTGAACTCTACTGGACTCTACTGAACTCTACTGAACTCTATTGAACTCTACTGGACTCTACTGAACTCTACTGGACTCTACTGAACTCTACTGGACTCTACTGAACTCTACTGAACTCTACTGGACTCTATTGAACTCTACTGGACTCTACTGGACTCTACTGAACTCTACTGGACTCTATTGAACTCTACTGGACTCTACTGGACTCTACTGAACTCTACTGGACTCTACTCAACTCTACTGAACTCTATTGAACTCTACTGGACTCTATTGAACTCTACTGAACTCTATTGAACTCTACTGGACTCTACTGACTCTACTGAACTCTGCTGGACTCTACTGAACTCTACTGGACTCTACTGGACTCTACTGAACTCTACTGGACTCTACTGAACTCTACTGGACTCTACTGAACTCTACTGGACTCTATTGGACTCTACTGAACTCTACTGGACTCTAATGAACTCTACTGGACTCTACTGAACTCTACTGGACTCTAATGAACTCTACTGAACTCTACTGGACTCTAATGAACTCTACTGGACTCTACTGGACTCTAATGAACTCTACTGAACTCTATTGGACTCTACTGAACTCTACTGGACTCTAATGAACTCTACTGAACTCTACTGGACTCTACTGAACTCTACTGGACTCTAATGAACTCTACTGAACTCTACTGGACTCTAATGAACTCTACTGGACTCTATTGACTCTACTGGACTCTACTGGACTCTACTGGACTGTATCATGGCTGAATGTGTCCAGCAGAGAACGTTACGTCTTTATGAAATATTTGGGTCTAGAAACCTGGTTCCTTCTCTCAGAGCTAACTGCTAACATGCTAACAGTGTTGATTTATGTATAAATCAACAATGTTAGCATCTTAGTATGATGATCATGTGATTATGGTCATTATGACGAGCTGCTGACGTTTATTGTTGTTTTTGTTATTATTATTAATATTATGATCATTATTATTAATAATAACATTATTATTATCATTATTAAGACGAGGTGCTGATGTTTTGGTTCACACACCTTCTTCCTGCCGTGACCTGTTGAACATGAACACGTGAACTGTCTGTTTCTGTCACTTCTTCTTCTGTGGTGTCAGAACGACGACAGTCCAGGAAGTGATGACGGTACATCTACTCTCTGCTCTCAAGTTCAGCAACAACATGTTTCATAAATGACGTGAACGACCAACAAACACCACAGAAGAAGAACAGTTCTGTTCATCATGTGATCAGCCTCGACCCAGAGACTCAGGGTTAAAATCATTGTATCACATAGTCATCAATAGTGATCAGTAGTGATCAGTAGTATTAATAACAGCACAGTAGAGTCTGGGTCACATGACGCAGCCTGAGGAACAGTGACATCACTCTGAGGTGAAACCAGTGAAGAAGAGGAGATATGTGACTCTATGATAACTCAGCAACAGGTCAAAGGTCAGAAAGAAGACTGAAGAGACGAGACAAACTAAACAGAGCATACACACACACACACACACGCACACACACACACATACACACACACACACACACACACACACATACACACACACACACACATACACACACACACACATACACACACACATACACACACACACATACACAGTAAGAAACAGTGAAACAGTTGAAAACAGTATCTCACCTTCTCTCTTCAGCGGCATGTCGTCTCTCTCTGATCCACACAAATCCTCTTTAGGGATTTTACAAATACTCAGGGCATGCTGGGTAATGCAGTCCTAATCCCACCACTACCATCAATCCACACAGATTATACACACACACTGAAGCCCCGCCCCCTCCAGCTTCAGACCACATGACAGGACACACACACACACACACACAACATTTTAATTAAAATCCTCAAAAACAAACCAATCTAATTAATAATTAAACCTTCAGTCATTAAATGTGAGAATGTAAAATAATATTATATAATATATGATATATTATAATGAAGATTTAATCTGAGTCTGAGGAGAAACATAAAGGTTAAATAAAGATACAGTAGAGGACAATTTAATCATTAATAACATGATTAAAGAAAAATTATTAGAACAAAATACAGGAAAATAAACCAAATACAGAACAAGGTCCTCAGAAATAATTAAGATCATATTTTTAATCAGGATCAACATGTTAGAAACATTTGACAAACACCTATAGATTGAAAACTTGAGGATCAGATCATTTCCTAGTCAATATTATTGAGAACTGTCAATATTAAACCAATAGAGGATAGTTGATGATCATTGATGATCATTGATGATCATTGACAGGACAACAGCAGGTGTACAGCGCCCCCCTGTGGGGAAAAGCTCAAAGGGTTCAACACGAAGGAGGAAGGAGACAGAACTTTGTGATATCAAGTGAAACATGTTGCATTGTGGGTTTGGGACTTTTAAATTGACATGATTTACTCTCTGAAAAACTTCCTGTTTGTAAACAGAATGATAATGTAACGATCTGATGAAGGATGTGGATCATTGAGAAGGTGTGTGTGTGTGTGTGTGTGTGTGTGTGTGTGTGTGTGTGTGTGTGTGTGTGTGTGTGTGTGTGTGTGTGTATGTGTGTGTGTATATTTGTGTACATATCTATGTAATATTATTTATTTATTATTTTGTTTTTTTGTTGTGTGTAATTTTTCTTTTTTCACATATAAGTTTAAAATGTACTTTAGTGAAATCTCCAGTCTCTCTGAATGTCAGTCCAAACCTTCAGCAGTTCTTCGGTGGAGACTCAGACTGAGTTGTGGTGAAGACGGACGGACAACAGGACAGACAGGTGGACAGACAGGTGGACAGACAGGAGGACAGACAGTGAACAGGACCAGTGGAGGACAGACAGGTGGACAGACAGGTGGACAGACAGTCAAGAGGACCCGTGGAGGACAGACTGGTGACTGTGGTTCAGGATCTGGGACCTCTGATGGTTCCTCCTGCAGAGTCTCAGGTCTCTCCCAGTCAGACTCTGGAGTTTACTGGTGTGAGACCAGTTCAGGAGAGACGAGCCTCCAGGTCAACATCAGTGTGACAGGTGAGTGGTTCAACCTGCAGGTCTGTACATGACTCTGTCTGTTGGTGTGACTCTGTCTGTTGGTGTAACTCTGTCTGTTGGTGTGACTCTGTCTGTTGGTGTAACTCTGTCTGTACATGACTCTGTCTGTTGGTGTGACTCTGTCTGTACATGACTCTGTCTGTTGGTGTGACTCTGTCTGTTGGTGTGACTCTGTCTGTTGGTGTAACTCTGTCTGTTGGTGTGACTCTGTCTGTTGGTGTGACTCTGTCTGTTGGTGTGACTCTGTCTGTACATGACTCTGTCTGTTGGTGTGACTCTGTCTGTTGTTGTGACTCTGTCTGTATGTGACTCTGTCTGTACATGACTCTGGTCTCTGTTGTTCAGGTCGTGTGATCCTGGAGATTCCTGCACTTCCTGTGATGACAGGAAGTGATGTCACTCTGCGCTGTAGAGCAAGAGATAAGAGCAGACAAGAGGCTCATTTCTTCAGGGATGGTGTCCCCCTTAGATCTGACTCTGATGGAGAATATAAGATCAGTGGAGTCCAACAGTCTCATGAAGGTTTTTACTCGTGTTCTACTGCTGCGCTTGGAGAGTCTCCTCGGAGCTGGCTGAGGGTCAGAGGTCAGGACGCTGACATCACTTCCTGTTTATAGACAGTTTAAAGATATGAACTAACCTGCTGATAAACTGATCACTGACCTGAACCTGGTTTTACTCCTTCTCCACAGATCCTCCTCCTCCTTCATCTCCTCTTCCTTCATCTCTTCCTTCATCTCCTCCTCTTCCTCCTTCTTGTCCTCCTCCTTCATCTCCTCGTTCATCTCCTCCTCCTCCTTCCTTAGTGGTCAGACTCTTGTGCCACCTGCTGGTCTTCTGTCCTTACTGCATCTGTACTGGTCTGATTCTCTCCATCTGCTGCAGCAGGAAGACAGGAAACAAAGCGGCCGTCTCCATGGAGATGACCCAGCCTGTTGGAGGAGGTCAGGGGTTGGATGAGGACTATGATGACATCACTGCTGATGTCACCACTGAGCATGAGTTCTGAGCAGCAGAGTGTAGTTGTGTAATAACGGGTGAGAGTGATGATGAAGTGGATCAGGTCTCTGAACCTCCGTCTCTCTGATGATCACATCTGTTCGAGCTTTCACTGTCACGTCCTCTAAACTCCTTGTTGTCACTGCTTCACACTGTGTGTTGGACTCCATCAGAGCTGCAGCCTCTTTTCTTCTTGTCCTCGTCATGGTTCAGTCCCTCTGAGGACAGCTGACTGATATCAGTGTCCCCTCTGTGTCCTTCTGCTCTCATGTCTCAATAAAGAATCTGCTCATCATTTTACACTGTCCCACTTTGTATTGAGTCCTTCACTGACTGAAGCCTTGGGCCTGAGCAGCAGCTGGAGACTGTGAACACTACTACTTCTTTAATTAGTACATTTAATATTTGTGACAACACGGGGAGGAAAATGTTTCTGATGAACTTGTAAAGTTTGGTTTGTGTAAATAAGTCAACAAACTGTGAGTAAGTTAAGATGAAGTTATTTAAAACTGTGGCCATCTTAAATGAACATGATATCTGATCACTCTGAGGAGAAGAAATAACCTGCCATTTGTTTTGCCCTGAGTTATTACTATCAGATTTACACTGAGTACGAACTGCTGGATTAGAATCTCAGATATTAGATTATTCTTAAACGCATCCACCAACACTGAAGCTTCCGGTTGGTGCAGCCTGTGGAGATGAGCAGCACACAGGGAGTTGGTGTTGCCTGCGAAACTTAAAAGAGGGCGAAGAAGTTCAATATTGATGAGGCAGGCGGACGACTTCCCGCCCTTTGTGAAGCTAAAAATTGGCTGAAAATCATCGTCTGAGTTGGGACTTTGTTCAGAACACTCTCGCTGTGCGTGTTAGCGCCGGAGCTGTTTTCATTTTAACGATAAACTGTTTATTTCTCGGCCGTGATCGTGTTTCCAGTCAGGCACCGCTCAGGACGCCTCTCTACCCCAGACATTCTCCCGCCTCCCTGAGCTGCGACCAATCAGACGACCGCTCGGGTCTGATCGGTCGAAACACGGGAGAGACGGAAGCTCAGCTCGGCACGCGATTGGTTGGCTCGACGGTCGCTCACGCTGCCCCGCGGCTGGAGTATAAAACCGTGGGCTGGGGTCGAGGAGCTAACAGTTAGCAGTTAGCCGCATCTAAACTCCACCGTGTTAGTTGAAGTCATGACTCATCACCCTGCACATGCACTCACACACACACTGACACGCGTATTCACACGCACGAACAGTTCGGCGGGGGCTTGTTTTCACGTGCGGAGCGGGTTTTCGCGCGTGTTTTGGTAGTTGTTTTTCTTTAGGGGGCGTGTGTGTGTGTGTGAGTTAGCTTCGTGCTAGCTGCTTCCTGCATGTTAGCCGGAGCTAGCTGGAGAAGCTAACTGTTTACCTATTTGTTTCTTATGGCTGGTTTGAATTATTCATGACGGCGCTCCGACATTGGTGGAGTCAGCGGCAGGGGCGGAGTTAGAGTGGGATTTTAGGTTAAAGGGGGGAGGGGGAGTAAGCCACACACACACGGATAGACAGGTCTATTTATGTCACACACACTTTGAGTGACAGTGTGTGATAATATTGGAAACAGAGAGGTGGGGGTCTGAGCACGACAACAAGTGGACTGGAGCTGGATCCTGCAGGACGGTGAGTAGGACTTCACTCTGATCGATTGCCAATAGATAATAATGATTGATATGTGAGCTGGTGCAGGGTCCTGTCTGGCTGCTGCCTTGACAATGAGGAGCTCAGATCCCTGGACATTCACCTGTGACCCCCCCCCCCCCCCCCCCCCCCCCCCAGCTCCCACCTGTCACATGAGCAGTCAGCTGTTTTATCTGATCTGATCTATCTGATTAATCTATTATCTTATCAATAAGAGAAAGGAGCAAAGCTTAAAGGACAGACTGTGTCCTCTGATGTGTTCTCAGATCTGTCCTGTGTGTTTAATATTGACTCAGAGCAGAGTTCACACTGTACCTACAGGGGTTAACATTATATCGTATTATATTGTACAAAATACATTATATTATATTGTATTGTATTATATTATACTGCATTACATTATATTATACTAGATTATATTATACTGTGTTACATCATATTATACTATATGTGTATTTGTGGGGGTTTGTGGTCCATCTCCTGTCCCAGCAGCTGCGTTACAGAGAGAATCCCTGAGTCCACGTCTCCTCAGACTGAAGCTCACTGTCCTCATGTCAAGAATCAGAGAAAATAATCAGCTCATTAATTATCATGACAGTGATCGTTAGTTTAAACAGACTCTGATTTCACTGGTTTCACATGGAACACTGACCTGGTCAGAAAGGTGTTAGCAGGTTAGCCGCTAGCACAGTTCTGGAAACAGGTAGATGTTGGAGGAACTTGTGTGTAAAGTCTCATGTGATCAGTGCTGATAATTTTATTTTTGATTATTTTATGAAGTGGTGAATATTTAAATGTTCAGCTGAGACCATTCATCAGTTGTTAATTATTTTTCCTTTTATCTCTGCATGTCTTCTCTCTGAGGTGTGATGTGATTGGCTCCGGCTCCTGTCAGTCAAACTAACCCCTCTTCTCTCTTTCTGTAGGTTGTTGTGATTGACGGACCCGTCCACAGGTGGAAGTATGATCAGGATGTCATTGGACAAAGAGACTGTCCTCCCTCACGAGGCGCCCATAAAAACCAGCCCCGCCTTCCCTGCCACCGTCAGCCTATCAGAGCAGCCGCAGCTGGCTAAGACACGCCCCCTCTGTCCTAAAAATGGCCTCCAGCCTCCCGGCAACAGCCAGCCCCCCCTCACCGCCCCCCCTCCCCCTGCTCAGCGAATCGGAAAGAGGCGTTACTCCATGGGCATCGGCTTCAAGGGGCTGGCCAAGCGCCGTCGCCGTGCCAACAGTGACAGCCAATCAGAGCCTGTGCTGCCGAGTCACTTCCTGTTGGGCGGGAACATCTTCGACCCTCTGAACCTCAACTCTCTATTGGATGAGGAAGTGAACAGGTAAGACTCATTTGTTTATGTTAATGTTTTTTAATTCCTAAACATTAAACTCCTCCCCTTTCCTCCTCAGAACAACCAATCAGGAGACACCACAGTGCTCGCCCCTGCCGTCCAGGGGCGGAGACCCAGTAGAGATCCTGGTCCCCCGTGACATCACCGACCCCCTGAACCTGAAGGGAGGCGCAGGGGACAGGGAAGGGGGAGGCACAGTCCTGCTGTCCCCCCTGAAGTCCAGGAGGAGACACAGGAACAGACACCATGGAGGAGGAGGAGGAGGAGGAGGTGGGGGAGGTGAAGAAGAGAGGGAGGTGCTGCCAGCTCGACTGTTTCCCTCCACAGCTGGACTGACAGGTGAGACCACAACACCTGGATCTTTACTGACATCTAGTGGACGCTTCAGGGACACACAGCTGTAAACAGTCTCCAGAGAGTGATTCAGGTCCGATCAGCTCCATGATCAGACCTGAATCATCAATATTATCAATGCATGATGTTTTCATGTTTCTGTTAGCTCGTGGGCGGTGTTTCTGTTAATAACAGTTTAATGTGTTAATAACTTGTTAATATCGTGTTAATAACCTGTATGTTGTGTTTGCAGTTCCTCTGTTGACCAGAGAGGGCTCTGTTTCTGCGTCTCCTCTTCCCTGTGAACTCAACACAGCTATCACCTGTCGAGACGATGTAGCCCCACCCCCCATACTCCCCAGGAGGCACACCCACCCTCCGCCGGGCCACGCCCACAAACCCGGCAGCCAGGGTGACGGTCGCCAACGCAGACGGCGACGTACCACCTCGACACGGTTGGCAGATGTTGCTGCAAACTTTGTCACTGTGACAACCACGGCACCGACAACCAAATTCCAGACGCCGCTGGTGGGAGGGGCTAAAGCTTGCAGGTGAGTGTTACACCAGAAGTGAATTCAAACGCTGTGATGTGATTGGGCGCCCGGTCACATGACCTCTGTTCTGCATCCTGTAGGTGTGGAGGACCTCAGTCTGGCCTTAGTCAGCCACCAGAGAAGAAGAAGGACAAACACCGCTACCAGTACGGCAACCACAGCCGTTACTATGGCTATCATGGTTTCTATGGTGATGGGTGGGAGGGGCGGGTGGGTGCGGAGGACGATCTGCGGCTCCGCCTCCTGGAAGCGGAGTGGTTCAGAGACAAGAGGGTGCTGGACGTGGGATGTGGCGCCGGTCACATGACACTGAGGGTTGCCCGGATGTTTGAACCCGCCCACATCCTGGGGGTGGAGTTAGACAGACGATTGGTCCACGCCGCCAAGCAGAACATCAGGCACTTCCTGTCACATGACCTGGTGGTGGAGGAGAGGAAGAGGAGGACAACAGTCCCCTCCTCTTCTATAAGTAAAGGAGAGGAGGAGGTGAAGAGGGAGGAGGAGGAGGAGGTGATGGAGGAGTTCCAACAGGCTCTGTCCCTCCTCTCCTTCCCCTCGTCATTCAGGCTGAGTCGGGGTCCTCTCTCTGCTCCTCCTCTGCTCCTCCCTCCCCCCTCCTCCAGGTTCCCCAACAACATCACCTTCGTCCAGGTGAGTATCAGTCCGACACAGTCCAGGTGAAATTATTTACATTATTGATATAATGATATTATTATATCATTACTCTGCTGACATCACAGCTGTGACTCCTCCCACAGGGCGACTACGTGTCAGAGCGGGAGGCGTGGCCTGGGCAGGGTCAGTATGATGTCATCATGTGTCTGGGCGTGACCAAATGGGTGCAGCTGCAGGCAGGTGACGGGGGCGTGGTCAGACTGTTCAAACGAGCCTATCAGAGCCTGTCACCGGGCGGGTTATTCATCCTGGAGCCGCAGCTGTGGAGTAGCTACAGCCACAGCAAGAGGGCCTCGGTAACACACACACACACACACACACACACACACACACACTCACACACACACACACACACACACACTCACACACACACACACACACACCTGATTTAAAGGGATATCCTGCTACATTTGTGTTTCCTAGGAGACGACATATCGTAACTACAGGAGTGTGAGGATGAGACCTGAACTGTTCACCTCCTACCTGACTGACAGTGTGGGCTTCACCTGCTACAGACTGCTCACACACACAGGTACATACACACACACACACGCACACAGGTACACGTGCGCGCGCGCACACAGGTACATACACACACACACACAGGTACACGTGCGCGCGCACACACAGGTACATACACAAACACACATACACTCACACACATGTACACACACACGGGTACATACACACACACACAGGTACACACACACACACACAGGTACACGTGCGCGCGCACACACAGGTACATACACAAACACACATACACTCACACACATGTACACACACACAGGTACATACACACACACACAGGTACATACACAAACACACATACACTCACACACATATACACACACACGGGTACATACACACACACACACACAGGTACATACACACACACACACACAGGTACACGTGCGCGCGCACACACACACACACAGGTACATACACACGCGTACACTCACACACAGGTACACACACACACACACACACAGGTACACACACACAGGTACACACACACACACACACACACACACAGATGTACACATTAGTGACTGAGTTGTGTATTTGTTTCCAGGCGGCCAGCGGCCCATCTACCTGTTTCACAAAGGCCCCGCCCAGAGGAAGTGATGTCACTGGGACAGGATGTGACACGTTTTTCTCTGGAGGTAGTGCAGCCTGACTGTCACCCTCTCGTTTCCCTGGCAACGGCCTTAAACAGATGGCATGGAGGGCACTGATTGATTGAAGCTGGATGTCGCTCCTTTAAATGTTTGATTGTGAGCTCGCTGCTGATTGGCTGAAGAGTTGAGCCTGTTTGATGACTGGTCGATGACATCACGTCACAAAGGAGAATATTATTGGACAGCAGAGTTTCTGTGGAGGTGATTGGTTCACACAGGCTCATCAAGCCACAGCAAAGTGCCTGACCTCTGGTTCTGGACACTGATTGGACGCTAGCAGGAAGTGACTTGTCTTTACAGGTCTTTTCAAAATATGAGTTCATTGTTTCACTCGTTTTTTTTTGTTTTTTTTTTTAATGCAAAATAAAGAGTTTATCTGCTGATTTACTGATTCTTCTGTTGGAGTTTAGATTAAAGCTGCAGCAACAAAAACAAAGATCATTGATTATCAGACTAATATTCTGTTAAAGATTTAATGATAGATTTTCACACAGGTTCTGTTCACTTCAGACAAGATTTAAGGACTTTCCTTCATCGATTATTAACTTCAGTCACTGTGTTTTACCACAATAAAAGCTTTTTTAAAACTAATAATATACTCACCACAAATCCAGATAAATCTGGTAATTAGCAAAAAAGAAAATGTAATTTAAATGATGATAAAACTTTTAACTTGGCTTTTAAGTTTATTCACAAACCGAAGGAACAGAAAACGCTGTTAACACACTGAATAATAATGATAATAATAATCATAATAATCATTATATTAATGATAATAATGACGATAACAGTAATAATATCATTAATTATAGTAAACCTGTCACACTGATTGCAACTACATGTTTTATATGAGTTAAGTTTATTAGTTACAAATCAGATAATTTATTAATAATTGATTGTTCTCAACAGTACAAGGGGCGTGGACTCTGTTAAAGACCCAGCTCTAGCTCCGCCTCGTCTCCATGGTTGTGGGCGTGGTCTGGCAGGTTGTACATCAGTCCTTCTTCCTGCTCCTTGCTTTCTTCAGACAGTTGGGGAAACTCGGCATCGACCTCTGCTCCTCTGGCCACGCCCTCTACTTTGGAGGCCCCGCCCACAGTCGGAACAGCCCCACCCTCTTCCGTTGTCAGGCCGGGCTCTGTGGTTTGAGTCCGGCTCAGGAGGGGATGGAAGGTCAGCAGCAGAGCCTGGGAGCGGGGCAGAGGGGGGGGGGTCAGATAAAAGGGGGAGGAGTTACAGGAGAGGGAGGAGAATGTGTCAAATCCTAGGACACTGAGTCACATCTGTGACCTTAAGCACGCTGGGAAATGTAGTCCTGAGTGTCCACTGTCTGTAGCTTGTTATTTTCTCCTAAATGACATGATGTCGTGACGTGTTGTGATGTCATGATGATGTCACCCTGTGTTTGCTCTCTCTCTCCACGCTTTCGTCTCCGGTGTCTCTCTTTCTGTCTCGCACGCCCACCCTCTCTCCCAGTGAAACCAGTTCACTGAGCCACAGACTGGTGCTGCTGTTACTGGGAGACTTGAGGAGCTCCGAGCTCTGACACACACACACACACACACACACACACACACACTCACACACTCAGTACCGTGACATGAACTGAAATCATCAGATTGATCTGGTTTGATTGACAGCTCACCTCCTGGGA
>NC_079386.1:19742675-19747675 GCF_021018895.1 Seriola aureovittata | reverse complement strand
GTGTGTGTGTGTGTTACAGTGTGTTTGTGTCTGTGTGTGTCTGTGTGTGTGTGTGTGTGTGTGTTACAGTGTGTTTGTGTCTGTGTGTGTGTGTGTTACAGTGTGTTTGTGTCTGTGTGTGTGTGTGTTACAGTGTGTTTGTGTCTGTGTGTGTGTGTGTGTGTGTTTCACAATGTGTCTATGTGTGTTTATTTCTTGTCTTTCAGGCTCCTAATGAACAGAAACATCTGTAGTTTTAATGTCATTGTTTTTTATCTTATAACTTTATCGTAATTTTTAAACATATATTTTATATTCACATTCTTACACATAGATTTTTTTTATGTTTATTGATTTAAAAAAAAAAAACGCTGTGATTCCATCGAAGCTACAGACACGAACAAAGAAGAACGTTCACATTCAAACAGGTGAGAGAGTCAGGACTCAGACAGGTGTTGTCAGGACTGAACTACACGCCGTCTGTCAGGATATCATATATCATATATCATGTCACATATACTGTATATATAATGTCATATATCACACATCATTTATCATATATAATGTCATATATATAATGTCATATATCACACATCATATATCATGTCATATATCATGTATAATGTCATATCATGTCATATATATGTCATATGTGTCACATATGTATCACGTCATATATCACACATCATTTGTCATAAATAATGTCATAGATCACATATGATATATCTGATCCAACAGATATGTGGTGTCCACATACTTGTGGCCATGTGGTGTGTCCCACATGTTGACAGAGTGAGGCTGATGGATGTGTGGTGACCCAACACAACAACACAACAACACAACAACACGGCAGCTGACAGTAAACACATTTCAAAACCAGGACGATATACTGTCCCACACACAGAGACAGAGGACAGAGGACCAGAAGACAAGGGGCAGAGGACAGAGGACACAGGACCAGAAGACAAGGGGCAGAGGACAGAGGACACAGGACCAGAAGACAAGGGGCAGAGGACCAGAAGACAAGGGGCAGAGGACACAGGACAGAGGACAGAGGACACAGGACCAGAAGACAAGGGGCAGAGGACATGGGACCAGAGAACATCACTGATCGTTTGAATGAAAGTGATTGAAAATGGTCAGAACAGTCTGAATATTATAAACATTTACTTCTACTGTTTTTATCACTGATGACTTTAATGGTCATTTGCGTTGATGTGATTCATGTGTTCACATCAGATAATGATATGTGGTTTAACCAAACCCCGCCCCTCAACAGTGACTGTCCAATCACAGCTCAGCGTGTTTCTCCACCTGGTGAAGGACTCAGAGACACTGAGGAGCTAAAGTGTAGCAACGGGTCACACTGAGTTAGCATAGCATTAGCTTACTGGAACATCCACTGTGTTGAAGCTGCTCCTGGATGCTATCAGAGTTAGCAACATTAGCCACTTTGTTTTGATCTCTATGGGAGAAATTTAGGGTTAGGGTTAACCCTAGCCTCAACATGAGAACAAAGCTGCCTGTTAGCTTTAGCCTCTTCTTGTTAGCTTTAGCCTCTCCCTGTCAGCTTTAGCCTCTCCCTGTTAGCTTTAGCCTCTTCTTGTTAGCTTTAGCCTCTCCCTGTCAACTTTAGCCTCTCCCTGTCAGCTTTAGCCTCTCCCTGTTAGCTTTAGCCTCTCCCTGTCAGCTTTAGCCTCTCCCTGTCAGCTTAAGCCTCTTCCTGTTAGCTTTAGCCTCTTCTTGTTAGCTTTAGCTTCTTCTTGTTAGCTTTAGCCTCTTCTTGTCAGCTTTAGCCTCTCCCTGTCAACTTTAGCCTCTCCCTGTTAACAGAGTGAAGTGCTTGTAACAAGCTCAGACTTAGAATAAGTCTGACGAAAAGTAAAAATAAAAAACATCAAGAAAAAAAAAACGCTGGAAAAAGAAATGAGATGATAAAAAATAAATGTCATGAACCAGAGTAAAAAACTGCTGCTGCTTTCAGGCGCTAACATCATCCTCACTAGTTTGTTTCCTTGCTGCTGCTCTGCACTGGATTAGCCTCCGCCGCTATGCTAACCCTGGCCTGCTTCCTGTTGTGGTGACGGCTGTTGAAGAAGTCACGTAGTGCAGACAGGTAAATGTTTTGTTGCTGGCGATGTTGCCGTGGTGTCTCCAGTTGACCATGTTGTATTGCTAAAATTTCCCTGGCAATGATGTGAGGTGAGACAGGTCTTTCGTTGGACACTGTTTCCTTGGCAACAGGTTTGTCGCTATAGGAATGACTGATGGGGCCGAGATAACCAAAGTGAGCCCGGTCTCCTCCCTGTTGTTCCTCTCTATGACACAGTCACATCTCTTCCCTGTCAACAGGAGATCACATGATGTGTATGATTGGCTCTAAACGTATCTGTGAGGGCCCTCACCTGTCACTCAAATAGGCCACGCCCCCCATTGTCCATCACTTTAGTCCTTAAAAAAATTAAAAACAGGTGAATTATAGAGACACAGTGTGTGTGTGTGTGTGTGTGTGTGTGAGTGTGAGTGTGAATGTGTGTGTGTGTGTGTGTGTGTGTGGAGATGCAGTACAGACTCATGAGCACTAGATGTCAGAGAGAGAGAGAGAGGTTCAACATCACAGTGTGTTACTCTGTAAACACTGACCAGGTGAACACAGGTGCTGACCACTGACCAATCACACAAGGGTGTCCTCTCCAAATAAAGAGCTGCAGGAGGACGAAGCTGGAGAGACAGACAGGAGACACGTCATGTGACCTGTCCCAGTCACAGGTGTCTCCACTTCTCCATCCTGTGTCTGTCACATGATGTCTCACCAGGTGCTAGCTTAGCGTTGATGCTAACACCTGCTGGTTCCTGAGCAGCTGATCAGACTCTCTGAGACTGAGACGGCGGCCATGTTGGAAACTGGACACACAGAGGAGGAAGTGACACGTCCACATCAGATAAAACAAGTCTCTGACAGCTGTGACTTCCTGTGAGATGTCCACGGTTCCCAGAAGCCTCAGCTGTTCACACCCATCACCAGGCCAACAGCCTGTCTCTATGGTAACCCCCCCCCCCTTGTTAACCACTCAATTCACTGACAGCTCAGAGGGGACCACCATCTTTTAAGGTGGAATGATTTCTTACTCAATGCATGATTTAGAAATCAATCAATCCAGACCTGTCCTCCAGGTAACCTGTCCTCCAGAGGACCTGTCCTCAGGTCTCTCGTCTCTTCTTCATGTCTCTGGCTCAGTTGTTGTTATTAACAGCAGCCGGAGGTGGTTTTGTGTCTCTGTGCTGTGAAAAAGAGAACATGAAAAAAGGAAGTTGTCTTCTGTCAGGACAGTTTCACACTCGTGCTGTTCTGTGAATCTGTGAAGACGAGTTCACATGCTTCAAATAAAACTCGCTCTGTCTTTTTTCTTGTCGTCCGCTGGTCCTTCCTCTTCTCATCTGGTTTCCATTACAGGCCGTGGTCCTGGTCCTGGTCCAGCTGGATTCAGACTCAGCAACAGACTGATCTGTCTGAAGAGACGCTGCTCTTCTTTAAACATAGTATTCAAAACCACAACTCCCAGAATCCTCTCTGTTATCACTCTTCTAACTAGAGACCCAGAGACAGAGACCCAGAGACAACTACTGTCCACAGAAAGACAGAGAAGTCTCCACCCACTTTCCTCCAGGTCTCATGATATATTAAACAGGACTAATGTCCTGATAGGAGACATCTGTGATAAGAGACGTGTCTGATAGGAGACATGTCTTTCTGCAAACCTTGGACATCGTATGAAATGATGGACATAGTAAGGACAGCCCCTAATCCAATGAGCCCCTGTCTGACATGACTAACACTTTATACAACTAAGTACCTGTCCTGTGACGTTACTTGTCCTGACAGTGTCTTCCCTGTCACCTTGGAGACGGACAAACCTAACAGCAGCAGCTAGGGATTAGGCTTCAGATTCAAACCTGTGACAAAAACAGCTCGAGTGACACAAGAAGAAGACCATCTCCACACACGTCCACTTCCTGTCTGTGGTCACCTGGTATCATCAGACAGACACTCTGAACTGCTGCATCACAGACTGTGATCCACTGACACCAGTAACACCAGTAACATCACTGACACCAGTAACACCAGTAACATCACTGACACCAGTAACACCAGTAACATCACTGACACCAGTAACACCAGTAACATCACTGACACCAGTAACAGCACTGACACCAGTAACACCAGTAACATCACTGACACCAGTAACACCAGTAACATCACTGACACCAGTAACATCACTGACACCAGTAACACCAGTAACATCACTGACACCAGTAACACCACTGACACCAGTAACATCACTGACACCAGTAACACCAGTAACACCACTGACACCAGTAACACCACTGACAACAGTGACACCAGTAACACCACTGACAACAGTAACACCAGTAACACCACTGACACCAGTAACAGCACTGACACCAGTAACACCAGTAACATCACCGACACCAGTAACACCAGTAATATCACTGACACCAGTAACACCAGTAACACCACTGACACCAGTAACAGCACTGACACCAGTAACATCACTGACACCAGTAACACCAGTAACAGCACTGACACCAGTAACACCAGTAACAGCACTGACACCAGTAACATCACTGACACCAGTAACACCAGTAACATCACTGACACCAGTAACACCACTGACACCAGTAACAGCACTGACACCAGTAACACCACTGACACCAGTAACAGCACTGACACCAGTAACACCAGTGACAACAGTAACACCAGTAACAGCACTGACACCAGTAACAGCACTGACACCAGTAACACCACTGACAACAGTAACACCACTGACACCAGTAACACCAGTAACACCACTGACACCAGTAACACCACTGACAACAGTAACACCACTGACAACAGTAACACCACTGACACCAGTGACACCAGTAACATCACTGACACCAGTAACACCACTGACACCAGTAACACCATGACACCAGTAACACCACTGACACCAGTAACA